>NC_143258.1:64084483-64277415 GCF_984573655.1 Nuphar pumila
TGAAAATCCCGACCAGTTATAGAAACTGGATTTGAAAATATCGACCAATTATAGAAACTAGATTTGAAAATCCCGACCAGTTATAAAACTGGATTTGAAAATCTCGACCAGTTATAGAAAGTGGATTTGAAAATCCCGACCAGTTATAAAAACTGGATTTGAAAATCCCAACCAGTTATAGAAAATGGATTTCAAAATCCCGACCAATTATAGAAACTGGAGTTGAAAATCCCGACCAGTTATAACACTGAATTTGAAAATCCCGACCAGTTATAAAACTAGATTTGAAAATCCCGACGAGTTATAGAAACTTGATTTGAAAATCCTGACCAGTTATAGAAACTGAATTTGAAAATCCTGACCAGTTATAAAAACTGGATTTGAAAATCCTGACCAGTTATAGAAACTGAATTTGAAAATCCCGACCAGTTATAAAAACTGGATTTGAAAATCCTGACAAGTTATAAAACTGGATTTGAAAATCCCGACGAGTTATAGAAACTGAATTTGAAAATCCTGATCAGTTATAACACTGGATTTGAAAATCCTGACCAATTATAAAACTAGATTTGAAAATCCCGACCAGTTATAGAAAATGGATTTAAAAATCCCGACCAGTTATAAATCTGTAATTGAAAATCCCGACCAGTTATAGAAACTGGATTTCAAAATCCCGACCAGTTATAGAAACTGAATTTGAAAATCCCGACCAGTTATAGAAACTGGATTTGAAAATCCTGACCTGTTATAACACTGAATTTGAAAATCCCGACCGGTTATAAAAACTGGATTTGAAAATCCCGACCAGTTATAAAACTGGATTTGAAAATCCCGACCAGTTATAAAACTGGATTTAAAAATCCTGACCAGTTATAGAAACTGGATTTGAAAATCCTGACCAGTTATAAAACTGGATTTAAAAATCCCGACCAGTTATAGAAACTGGATTTAAAAATTTCGACCAGTTATGACACTAGATTTGAAAATCCCGACCTGTTATAGATACTTGATTTGAAAATCCCGACCAGTTATAAAAACTGGAGTTGAAAATCCCGACCAGTTATAGAAACTGGATTTGAAAATCCCGACCAGTTATAAAAATTGGATTTGAAAATCCCGACCAGTTATAAAACTAGATTTGAATATCCCGACCAGTTATAGAAACTGGATTAGAAAATTCTGATCAGTTATAACACTGGATTTGAAAATCCCAACCAATTATAAAACTAGTTTTGAAAATCCGGACCTGTTATAGAAACTGGATTTGAAAATCCCGACAGTTATAAATCTGGATTTGAAAATCCCGACCAGTTATAAAACTGGATTTAAAAATCCCGACCAGTTATAGAAATTGGATTTGAAAATCCTGACCAGTTATAAAACTGGATTTGAAAATCCCGACCAGTTATAGAAACTGGATTTGAAAATCCTGACCAGTTATAAAACTGGATTTGAAAATCCCGACCAGTTATAGAAACTGGATTTAAAAATTTCGACCAGTTATGACACTAGATTTGAAAATCCCGACCTGTTATAGATACTTGATTTGAAAATCCCGACCAGTTATAAAAATTGGAGTTGAAAATCCCGACCAGTTATAGAAACTGGATTTGAAAATCCCGACCAGTTATAAAAATTGGATTTGAAAATCCCGACCAGTTATAAAACTGGATTTGAAAATCCCGACCAGTTATAGAAACTGGATTAGAAAATTCTGATCAGTTATAACACTGGATTTGAAAATCCCAACCAATTATAAAACTAGTTTTGAAAATCCGGACCTGTTATAGAAACTGGATTTGAAAATCCCGACCAGTTATAAATCTGGATTTGAAAATCCCAACCAGTTATAAAACTAGATTTAAAAATCCAGACCAGTTATAGAAACTGCATTTGAAAATCCTGACCAGTTATAAAACTGGATTTGAAAATCCCGACCAGTTATAGAATTTGGATTTGAAAATCCCGACCAGTTATGACACTACATTTGGAAATCACGACCAGTTATAGAAACTGGATTTGAAAATCTCGACCAGTTATAGAAACTGGATTTGAAAATCCCGACCAGTTATAGAAACTGGATTTGAAAATCCCGACCAGTTGTAAAAACTGAATTTTGAAAATCCAGACCAGTTACAAAAACTGGATTTGAAAATCCCGACCAGTTATAAAAACTAGATTTGAAAATCCCGACCAGTTATAGAAACTGGATTTGAAAATCCCGACTAGTTATAGAAACTGGATTTGAAAATCCCGACCAGTTATAGAAACTAGATTTGAAAATCCCGACCAGTTATAAAACTGGATTTGAAAATCCCGACCAGTTATAGAAACTGAATTTGAAAATCTTGACCAGTTATAAAAACTGGATTTGAAAATCCCGACCAGTTATAGAAACTGGATTTCAAAATCCCGACCAGTTATAGAAACTGGATTTGAAAATCCCGACCAGTTATAGAAACTGGATTTGAAAATCCCGACCAGTTATAACACTGAATTTGAAAATCCCGACCAGTTATAAAAACTGGATTTGAAAATCCCGACCAGTTATATAAACTGGATTTGAAAATCCTGACCAGTTATAGAAACTGAATTTGAAAATCCCGACCAGTTATAAAACTGGATTTGAAAATCCCGACGAGTTATAGAAACTGAATTTGAAAATCCTGATAAGTTATAACACTGGATTTGAAAATCCCGACCAATTATAAAAATAGATTTGAAAATCAAGACCAATTATAGAAAATGGATTTGAAAATCCCGACCAGTTAGAAAACCGGATTTGAAAATCCCGACCAGTTATAGAAACTGGATTTGAAAATCTTGACCAGTTATAAAACTGGATTTGAAAATCCCGACCAGTTATAGAAACTGGATTTAAAAATTCTGACCAGTTATGACACTAGATTTGAAAATCCCGACCTGTTATAAATACTTGATTTGAAAATCCCGAACATTTATAAAAACTGGAGTTGAAAATCCCGACCAGTTATAGAAACTGGATTTGAAAATCTTGACCAGTTATAGAAACTGGATTTGAAAATCTCGACCAGTTATAGAAACTGGATTTGAAAATCCAGACCAGTTATAGAAACTGGATTTGAAAATTCCGACCAGTTATAGAAACTGGATTTCAAAATCCCGACCAGTTGTAGAAACTGAATTTGAAAATCCCGACCAGTTATAGAAACTGGATTTGAAAATCCCGACCAGTTATAACACTGAATTTGAAAATCCCGACTGGTTATAAAAACTGGATTTGAAAATCCCGACGAGTTATAGAAACTTGATTTGAAAATCCTGACCAGTTATAGAAACTGGATTTGAAAATCCCGACCAGTTATAAAAACTGGATTTGAAAAGACCGACCAATTATAAAACTGGATTTGAAAAGACCGACCAATTATAAAATTTGGAATTGAAAATCCCGATCAGTTATAGAAACTGGATTTCAAAATCCCGACCAGTTATAACACTGAATTTGAAAATCCCGACCGGTTATAAAAACTGGAATTGAAAATCCCGACCAGTTATAGAAACTTGATTTGAAAATCCTGACCAGTTATAGAAACTGGATTTGAAAATCCCGACCAGTTATAAAAACTGGATTTGAAAATCCCGACAAGTTATAAAACTGGATTTGAAAATCCCGACCAGTTATAGAAACTGGATTTGAAAATCCTGATCAGTTATAACACTGGATTTTAAAATCCTGACCAATTATAAAACTAGATTTGAAAATCCGGACCTATTATAGAAACTGGATTTGAAAATCCCGACCAGTTATAAATCTGGATTTGAAAATCCCAACCAGTTATAAAACTAGATTTTAAAATCCCGACCAGATATAGAAACTGAATTTGAAAATCTTGACCAGTTATAGAAACTGGATTTGAAAATCCCGACCAGTTATAAAAACTAGATTTGAAAATCCCAACCAGTTATAGAAACTGGATTTGAAAATCCTGACCAGTTATAGAAACTGGATTTGAAAATATCGACCAGTTATAGAAACTGGATTTAAAAATTCCGACCAGTTATAAAACTGTATTTGAAAATCCCGACCAGTTATAGAAACTGGATTTGAAAATCCTGACCAGTTATAGAAACTGCATTTGAAAATCCTGACCAGTTATAAAACTGGATTTGAAAATCCCGACCAGTTATAGAAATTGGATTTGAAAATCCCGACCAGTTATGACACTAGATTTGGAAATCACGACCAGTTATAGAAACTGGATTTGAAAATCCCGACCAGTTATAAAACTGGATTTGAAAATCCCGACCAGTTATAGAAACTGGATTTGAAAATCCCGACTAGTTATAGAAACTGGATTTGAAAATCCCGACTAGTTATAAAAACTGGATTTCAAAATCCCGACCAGTTATAAAAACTGGAGTTGAAAATCCCGACCAGTTATAACACTGAATTTGAAAATCTCGACCAGTTATAAAAACTGAATTTGAAAATCCCGACCAGTTATAGAAACTGGATTTGAAAATCCTCACCAGTTATAGAAACTGATATTGAAATCCCGACCAGTTATAAAAACTGGATTTGAAAATCCCGACCAGTTATAAAACTGGATTTGAAAATCCCGACGAGTTATAGAAACTGAATTTGAAAATCCTGATGAGTTATAACACTGGATTTGAAAATCCCGACCAATTATAAAATTAGATTTGAAAATCGCGACCAGTTATAGAAAATGGATTTGAAAATTCCGACCAGTTATAAAACTGGATATGAAAATCCCGACCAGTTATAAAACTAGATTTGAAAATCCCGACTTGTTATAGATACTTGATTTGAAAATCCCGACCAGTTATAAAAACTGGAGTTGAAAATCCCGACCAGTTATAGAAACTGGATTTGAAAATCCCGACCAGTTATAGAAACTGGATTTGAAAATCCGGACCAGTTATAAAAACTGGATTTGAAAATCCCGACCAGTTATAAAACTAGATTTGAAAATCCCGACGAGTTATAGAAACTGGATTTGAAAATCCTGACCAATTCTAAAACTAGATTTGAAAATCCGGACCTGTTATAGAAACTGGATTTGAAAATCCCGACCAGTTATAAATCTGGATTTGAAAATCCCAACCAGTTATAAAACTAGATTTAAAAATCCCGACCAGTTATAGAAACTGCATTTGAAAATCCGGACCAGTTATAAAACTGGATTTGAAAATCCCGACCAGTTATAGAAATTGGATTTGAAAATCCCGACCAGTTATGACACTAGATTTGGAAATCACGACCAGTTATAGAAACTGGATTTGAAAATCCCGACCAGATATAGAAACTGGATTTGAAAATACCGACCAGTTATAGAAACTGGATTTGAAAATCCCGACCAGTTGTAAAAACTGAATTTTGAAAATCCCGACCAGTTACAAAAACTGGATTTGAAAATCCGACCAGTTATAGAAACTGGATTTGAAAATCCGACTAGTTATAGAAACTGGATTTGAAAATCCCGACCAGTTGTAAAAACGGAATTTTGAAAATCCCGACCAGTTACAAAAACTGGATTTGAAAATCCCGACCAGTTATAAAAACTAGATTTGAAAATCCCGACCAGTTATACAAACTGGATTTGAAAAGACCGACCAATTATAAAACTGGATTTGAAAAGACCGACCAATTATAAAATTTGGAATTGAAAATCCCGATCAGTTATAGAAACTGGATTTCAAAATCCCGACCAGTTATAACACTGAATTTGAAAATCCCGACCGGTTATAAAAACTGGAATTGAAAATCCCGACCAGTTATAGAAACTTGATTTGAAAATCCTGACCAGTTATAGAAACTGGATTTGAAAATCCCGACCAGTTATAAAAACTGGATTTGAAAATCCCGACTAGTTATAAAACTGGATTTGAAAATCCCGACCAGTTATAGAAACTGGATTTGAAAATCCTGATCAGTTATAACACTGGATTTTAAAATCCTGACCAATTATAAAACTAGATTTGAAAATCCGGACCTATTATAGAAACTGGATTTGAAAATCCCGACCAGTTATAAATCTGGATTTGAAAATCCCAACCAGTTATAAAACTAGATTTTAAAATCCCGACCAGTTATAGAAACTGAATTTGAAAATCTTGACCAGTTATAGAAACTGGATTTGAAAATCCCGACCAGTTATAAAAACTAGATTTGAAAATCCCAACCAGTTATAGAAACTGGATTTGAAAATCCTGACCAGTTATAGAAACTGGATTTGAAAATATCGACCAGTTATAGAAACTGGATTTAAAAATTCCGACCAGTTATAAAACTGTATTTGAAAATCCCGACCAGTTATAGAAACTGGATTTGAAAATCCTGACCAGTTATAGAAACTGCATTTGAAAATCCTGACCAGTTATAAAACTGGATTTGAAAATCCCGACCAGTTATAGAAATTGGATTTGAAAATCCCGACCAGTTATGACACTAGATTTGGAAATCACGACCAGTTATAGAAACTGGATTTGAAAATCCCGACCAGTTATAAAACTGGATTTGAAAATCCCGACCAGTTATAGAAACTGGATTTGAAAATCCCGACTAGTTATAGAAACTGGATTTGAAAATCCCGACTAGTTATAAAAACTGGATTTCAAAATCCCGACCAGTTATAAAAACTGGAGTTGAAAATCCCGACCAGTTATAACACTGAATTTGAAAATCTCGACCAGTTATAAAAACTGAATTTGAAAATCCCGACCAGTTATAGAAACTGGATTTGAAAATCCTCACCAGTTATAGAAACTGATATTGAAATCCCGACCAGTTATAAAAACTGGATTTGAAAATCCCGACCAGTTATAAAACTGGATTTGAAAATCCCGACGAGTTATAGAAACTGAATTTGAAAATCCTGATGAGTTATAACACTGGATTTGAAAATCCCGACCAATTATAAAATTAGATTTGAAAATCGCGACCAGTTATAGAAAATGGATTTGAAAATTCCGACCAGTTATAAAACTGGATATGAAAATCCCGACCAGTTATAAAACTAGATTTGAAAATCCCGACTTGTTATAGATACTTGATTTGAAAATCCCGACCAGTTATAAAAACTGGAGTTGAAAATCCCAACCAGTTATAGAAACTGGATTTGAAAATCCCGACCAGTTATAGAAACTGGATTTGAAAATCCGGACCAGTTATAAAAACTGGATTTGAAAATCCCGACCAGTTATAAAACTAGATTTGAAAATCCCGACGAGTTATAGAAACTGGATTTGAAAATCCTGACCAATTCTAAAACTAGATTTGAAAATCCGGACCTGTTATAGAAACTGGATTTGAAAATCCCGACCAGTTATAAATCTGGATTTGAAAATCCCAACCAGTTATAAAACTAGATTTAAAAATCCCGACCAGTTATAGAAACTGCATTTGAAAATCCGGACCAGTTATAAAACTGGATTTGAAAATCCCGACCAGTTATAGAAATTGGATTTGAAAATCCCGACCAGTTATGACACTAGATTTGGAAATCACGACCAGTTATAGAAACTGGATTTGAAAATCCCGACCAGATATAGAAACTGGATTTGAAAATACCGACCAGTTATAGAAACTGGATTTGAAAATCCCGACCAGTTGTAAAAACTGAATTTTGAAAATCCCGACCAGTTACAAAAACTGGATTTGAAAATCCGACCAGTTATAGAAACTGGATTTGAAAATCCGACTAGTTATAGAAACTGGATTTGAAAATCCCGACCAGTTGTAAAAACTGAATTTTGAAAATCCCGACCAGTTACAAAAACTGGATTTGAAAATCCCGACCAGTTATAAAAACTAGATTTGAAAATCCCGACCAGTTATAGAAACTGGATATGAAAATCCCGACAGTTATAGAATCTGGATTTGAAAATCCCGACCAGTTATAAAAACTGGATTTGAAAATCCCGACCAGTTATAAAAACTGGATTTCAAAATCCCGACAAGTTATAGAAACTGGATTTGAAAATGCCGACCAGTTATAACACTGAATTTGAAAAATCCCGACCAGTTATAAAAACTGGATTTGAAAATCCCAACCAGTTATAAAAACTGGATTTGAAAATCCTGACCAGTTATAGAAACTGAATTTGAAAATCCTGACCAGTTATAAAAACTGGATTTGAAAATCCTGACCAGTTATAGAAACTGAATTTGAAAATCCCGACCAGTTATAAAAACTGGATTTGAAAATCCCGACAAGTTATAAAACTGGATTTGAAAATCCCGACGAGTTATAGAAACTGAATTTGAAAATCCTGATCAGTTATAACACTGGATTTGAAAATCCCGACAAATTATAAAACTAGATTTGAAAATCCCGACCAGTTAAAGAAAATGGATTTGAAAATCCCGACCAGTTATAAAACTGGATTTAAAAATCCCGACCAGCTATAGAAACTGGATTTGAAAATCCCGACTAGTTATAAAAACTGGATTTGAAAATCCCGACCAGTTATAGAAACTGGATTTGAAAATCCAGACCAGTTATAGAAACTGGATTTTAAAATCCCGACCAGTTATAAAATCTGGAATTGAAAATCCCGACCAGTTATAGAAACTGAATTTCAAAATCCCGACCAGTTATAGAAACTGAATTTGAAAATCCCGACCAGTTATAGAAACTGGATTTGAAAATCCCGACCAGTTATAACACTGAATTTGAAAATCCCGACCGGTTATAAAAACTGGATTTGAAAATCCCGACCAGTTATAGAAACTTGATTTGAAAATCCTGACCAGTTATAGAAACTGGATTTGAAAATCCCGACCAGTTATAAAAACTGGATTTGAAAAGACCGACCAATTATAAAATTGGATTTGAAAAGACCGACCAATTATAAAATTTGGAATTGAAAATCCCGATCAGTTATAGAAACTGGATTTCAAAATCCCGACCAGTTATAACACTGAATTTGAAAATCCCGACCAGTTATAGAACTGGATTTTGAAAATCCTGACCAGTTATAAAACTGGATTTGAAAATCCCGACCAGTTATAGAAACTGGATTTAAAAATCCTGATCAGTTATAACACTGGATTTGAAAATCCTGACCAATTATAAAACTAGATTTGAAAATCCGGACCTGTTATAGAAACTGGATTTGAAAATCCCGACCAGTTATAAAAACTGGATTTGAAAATCCCAACCAGTTATAGAAACTGGATTTCAAAATCCCGACCAGTTATAAAAACTGGAGTTGAAAATCCCGACCAGTTATAACACTGAATTTGAAAATCCCGACCTGTTATAAAAACTGAATTTGAAAATCCCGACTAGTTATAGAAACTGGATTTGAAAATCCTGACCAGTTATAGAAACTGATATTGAAATCCCGACCAGTTATAAAAACTGGATTTGAAAATCCCGACCAGTTATAAAACTGGATTTGAAAATCCCGACGAGTTATAGAAACTGAATTTGAAAATCCTGATGAGTTATAACACTGGATTTGAAAATCCCGACCAATTATAAAACTAGATTTGAAAATCGCGACCAGTTATAGAAAATGGATTTGAAAATTCCGACCAGTTATAAAACTGGATATGAAAATCCCGACCAGTTATAAAACTAGATTTGAAAATCCCGACTTGTTATAGATACTTGATTTGAAAATCCCGACCAGTTATAAAAACTGGAGTTGAAAATCCCGACCAGTTATAGAAACTGGATTTGAAAATCCCGACCAGTTATAGAAACTGGATTTGAAAATCCGGACCAGTTATAAAAACTGGATTTGAAAATCCCGACCAGTTATAAAACTAGATTTGAAAATCCCGACGAGTTATAGAAACTGGATTTGAAAATCCTGACCAATTATAAAACTAGATTTGAAAATCCGGACCTGTTATAGAAACTGGATTTGAAAATCCCGACCAGTTATAAATCTGGATTTGAAAATCCCAACCAGTTATAAAACTAGATTTAAAAATCCCGACCAGTTATAGAAACTGCATTTGAAAATCCTGACCAGTTATAAAACTGGATTTGAAAATCCCGACCAGTTATAGAAATTGGATTTGAAAATCCCGACCAGTTATGACAATAGATTTGGAAATCACGACCAGTTATAGAAACTGGATTTGAAAATCCCGACCAGTTATAGAAACTGGATTTGAAAATCCCGACCAGTTATAGAAACTGGATTTGAAAATCCCGACCAGTTGTAAAAACTGAATTTTGAAAATCCCGACCAGTTACAAAAACTGGATTTGAAAATCCGACTAGTTATAGAAACTGGATTTGAAAATCCCGACCAGTTGTAAAAACTGAATTTTGAAAATCCCGACCAGTTACAAAAACTGGATTTGAAAATCCCGACCAGTTATAAAAACTAGATTTGAAAATCCCGACCAGTTATAGAAACTGGATATGAAAATCCCGACAGTTATAGAATCTGGATTTGAAAATCCCGACCAGTTATAAAAACTGGATTTGAAAATCCCGACCAGTTATAAAAACTGGATTTCAAAATCCCGACAAGTTATAGAAACTGGATTTGAAAATGCCGACCAGTTATAACACTGAATTTGAAAATCCCGACCAGTTATAAAAACTGGATTTGAAAATCCCGACCAGTTATAAAAACTGGATTTGAAAATCCTGACCAGTTATAGAAAATGAATTTGAAAATCCTGACCAGTTATAAAAACTGGATTTGAAAATCCCGACAAGTTATAAAACTGGATTTGAAAATCCCGACGAGTTATAGAAACTGAATTTGAAAATCCTGATCAGTTATAACACTGGATTTGAAAATCCTGACCAATTTTAAAACTAGATTTGAAAATCCCGACTAGTTAAAGAAAATGGATTTGAAAATCCCGACCAGTTATAAAACTGGATTTAAAAATCCCGACTAGCTATAGAAACTGGATTTGAAAATCCCGACTAGTTATAAAAACTGGATTTGAAAATCCCGACCAGTTATAGAAACTGGATTTGAAAATCCAGACCAGTTATAGAAACTGGATTTGAAAATCCCGACCAGTTATAAAATCTGGAATTGAAAATCCGGACCAGTTATAGAAACTGGATTTCAAAATCCCGACCAGTTATAGAAACTGAATTTGAAAATCCCGACCAGTTATAGAAACTGGATTTGAAAATCCCGACCAGTTATAACACTGAATTTGAAAATCCCGACCGGTTATAAAAACTGGATTTGAAAATCCCGACCAGTTATAGAAACTTGATTTGAAAATCCTGACCAGTTATAGAAACTGGATTTGAAAATCCCGACCAGTTATAAAAACTGGATTTGAAAAGACCGACCAATTATAAAACTGGATTTGAAAAGACCGACCAATTATAAAATTTGGAATTGAAAATCCCGATCAGTTATAGAAACTGGATTTCAAAATCCCGACCAGTTATAACACTGAATTTGAAAATCCCGACCAGTTATAGAACTGGATTTTGAAAATC
This sequence comes from Nuphar pumila, assembly GCF_984573655.1. Taxonomy (NCBI): domain Eukaryota; kingdom Viridiplantae; phylum Streptophyta; class Magnoliopsida; order Nymphaeales; family Nymphaeaceae; genus Nuphar; species Nuphar pumila. The sequence continues at coordinate 64,095,928 of NC_143258.1, forward strand.
CTGACCAGTTATAAAACTGGATTTGAAAATCCCGACCAGTTATAGAAACTGGATTTAAAAATCCTGATCAGTTATAACACTGGATTTGAAAATCCTGACCAATTATAAAACTAGATTTGAAAATCCGGACCTGTTATAGAAACTGGATTTGAAAATCCCGACCAGTTATAAAAACTGGATTTGAAAATTCCAACCAGTTATAGAAACTGGATTTCAAAATCCCGACCAGTTATAAAAACTGGAGTTGAAAATCCCGACCAGTTATAGAAACTGGATTTGAAAATCCTGACCAGTTATAGAAACTGATATTGAAATCCCGACTAGTTATAAAAATTGGATTTGAAAATCCCGACCAGTTATAAAACTGGATTTGAAAATCCCGACGAGTTATAGAAACTGAATTTGAAAATCCTGATGAGTTATAACACTGGATTTGAAAATCCCGACCAATTATAAAACTAGATTTGAAAATCGCGACCAGTTATAGAAAATGGATTTGAAAATTCCGACCAGTTATAAAACTGGATATGAAAATCCCGACCAGTTATAAAACTAGATTTGAAAATCCCGACTTGTTATAGATACTTGATTTGAAAATCCCGACCAGTTATAAAAACTGGAGTTGAAAATCCCGACCAGTTATAGAAACTGGATTTGAAAATCCCGACCAGTTATAGAAACTGGATTTGAAAATCCGGACCAGTTATAAAAACTGGATTTGAAAATCCCGACCAGTTATAAAACTAGATTTGAAAATCCCGACGAGTTATAGAAACTGGATTTGAAAATCCTGACCAATTATAAAACTAGATTTGAAAATCCGGACCTGTTATAGAAACTGTATTTGAAAATCCTGACAAGTTATAAATCTAGATTTGAAAATCCCAACCAGTTATAAAACTAGATTTTAAAATCCCGACCAGTTATAGAAACTGGATTTGAAAATCTTGACCAGTTATAGAAACTGGATTTGAAAATATCGACCAGTTATAGAAACTGGATTTGAAAATCCCGACCAGTTATAAAACTGCATTTGAAAATCCCGACCAGTTATAGAAACTGGATTTGAAAATCCCGACTAGTTATAAAAACTGGATTTGAAAATCCCAACCAGTTATAAAACTAGATTTAAAAATCCCGACCAGTTATAGAAACTGCATTTGAAAATCCTGACCAGTTATAAAACTGGATTTGAAAATCCCGACCAGTTATAGAAATTGGATTTGAAAATCCCGACCAGTTACAAAAACTGGATTTGAAAATCCGACCAGTTATAGAAACTGGATTTGAAAATTCCGATCAGTTGTAAAAACTGAATTTTGAAAATCCCGACCAGTTACAAAAACTGGATTTGAAAATCCCGACCAGTTATAAAAACTGGATTTCAAAATCCCGACCAGTTATAAAAACTGGATTTGAAAATGCTGACCAGTTATAACACTGAATTTGAAAATCCCGACAAGTTATAAAAACTGAATTTGAAAATCCCGACCAGTTATAGAAACTGGATTTGAAAATCCTGACCAGTTATAGAAACTGAATTTGAAATCCCGACCAGTTATAAAAACTGGATTTGAAAATCCCGACCTGTTGTAAAACTGGATTTGAAAATCCCGACGAGTTATAGAAACTGAATTTGAAAATCCTGATGAGTTATAACACTGGATTTGAAAATCCCGACCAATTATAAAACTAGATTTGAAAATCCCGACCAGTTATAGAAAATGGATTTGAAAATTCCGACCAGTTATAAAACTGGATATGAAAATCCCGACCAGTTATAAAACTAGATTTGAAAATCCCGACTTGTTATAGATACTTGATTTGAAAATCCCGACCAGTTATAAAAACTGGAGTTAAAATCCCGACCAGTTATAGAAACTGGATTTGAAAATCCCGACCAGTTGTAGAAACTGGATTTGAAAATCCCGACCAGTTATAAAAACTGGATTTGAAAATCTCGACCAGTTATAAAACTGGATTTGAAAATCCCGACCAGTTATAGAAACTGGATTTGAAAATTCTGATCAGTTCTAACACTGGATTTGAAAATCCCGACCAATTATAAAACTAGATTTGAAAATCCGGACCTGTTATAGAAACTGGATTTGAAAATCCCGACCAGTTATAAATCTGGATTTAAAAATCCCAACCAGTTATAAAACTAGATTTTAAAATCCCGACCAGTTATAGAAACTGGATTTGAAAATCTTGACCAGTTATAGAAACTGGATTTGAAAATCCCGACCAGTTATAAAAACTAGATTTGAAAATCCCAACCAGTTATAGAAACTGGATTTGAAAATCCTGACCAGTTATAGAAACTGGATTTGAAAATATCGACCAGTTATAGAAACTGGATTTGAAAATCCGGACCAGTTATAAAACTGTATTTGAAAATCCCGACCAGTTATAGAAACTGGATTTGAAAATCCCGACTAGTTATAAAAACTAGATTTGAAAATCCCAACCAGTTATAAAAACTGGATTTCAAAATCCCGACCAGTTATAAAAACTGGAGTTGAAAATCCCGACCAGTTATAACACTGAATTTGAAAATCTCGACAAGTTATAAAAACTGAATTTGAAAATCCCGACCAGTTATAGAAACTGGATTTGAAAATCCTGACCAGTTATAGAAACTGAATTTGAAATCCCGACCAGTTATAAAAACTGGATTTGAAAATCCCGACCAGTTATAAAACTGGATTTGAAAATCCCGACGATCTATAGAAACTGAATTTGAAAATCCTGATGAGTTATAACACTGGATTTGAAAATCCCGACCAATTATAAAACTAGATTTGAAAATCCCGACCAGTTATAGAAAATGGATTTGAAAATTCCGACCAGTTATAAAACTGGATATGAAAATCCCGACCAGTTATAAAACTAGATTTGAAAATCCCGACTTGTTATAGATACTTGATTTGAAAATTCCGACCAGTTACAAAAAACTGGAGTTAAAAATCCCGACCAGTTATAGAAACTGGATTTGAAAATCTCGACCAGTTATAGAAACTGGATTTGAAAATTCCGACCAGTTATAAAAACTGGATTTGAAAATCCCGACCAGTTATAAAACTGGATTTGAAAATCCCGACCAGTTATAGAAACTGGATTTGAAAATTCTGATCAGTTATAACACTGGATTTGAAAATCCCGACCAATTATAAAACTAGATTTGAAAATCCGGACCTGTTATAGCAACTGGATTTGAAAATCCCGACCTGTTATAAATCTGGATTTGAAAATCCCAACCAGTTATAAAACTAGATTTAAAAATCCCGATCAGTTATAGAAACTGCATTTGAAAATCCTGACCAGTTATAAAACTGGATTTGAAAATCCCGACCAGTTATAGAAATTGGATTTGAAAATACCGACCAGTTATGACACTAGATTTGGAAATCACGACCAGTTATAGAAACTGGATTTGAAAATCCCGACCAGTTATAGAAACTGGATTTGAAAATCCCGACCAGTTATAGAAACTGGATTTGAAAATCCCGACCAGTTGTAAAAACTGAATTTTGAAAATCCCGACCTGTTACAAAAACTGGATTTGAAAATCCCGACCAGTTATAAAAACTAGATTTGAAAATCCCGACCAGTTATAGAAACTGTATTTGAAAATCCCGACCAGTTATAGAAACTGAATTTGAAAATCCCGACCAGTTATAAAAACTAGATTTGAAAATCCCGACCAGTTATAAAACTGGATTTGAAAATCCCGACCAGTTATAGAAACTGGATTTGAAAATCCCGACCAGTTATAAAAACTGGATTTGAAAATCCCGACCAGTTATAGAAACTGGATTTGAAAATCCCGACCTGTTATAGAAACTGGATTTGAAAATCCCGACCAGTTATAGAAACTGGATTTGAAAATCCCGACCAGTTATAACACTGAATTTGAAAATCCCGACCAGTTATAAAAACTGGATTTGAAAATCCCGACCAGTTATAAAAACTGGATTTGAAAATCCTGATCAGTTATAGAAACTGAATTTGAAAATCCTGACCAGTTATAAAAACTGGATTTGAAAATCCTAACCAGTTATAGAAACTGAATTTGAAAATCCGGACCAGTTATAAAAACTGGATTTGAAAATCCCGACCAGTTATAAAACTAGATTTGAAAATCCCGACGAGTTATAGAAACTGAATTTGAAAATCCTGATCAGTTATAACACTGGATTTGAAAATCCCGACCAATTATAAAACTAGATTTGAAAATCCCGACCAGTTATAGAAAATGGATTTAAAAATCCCGACCAGTTATAAATCTGTAATTGAAAATCCCGACCAGTTATAGAAACTGGATTTCAAAATCCCGACCAGTTATAGAAACTGAATTTGAAAATCCCGACCAGTTATAGAAACTGGATTTGAAAATCCCGACCAGTTATAACACTAAATTTGAAAATCCCGACCGGTTATAAAAACTGGATTTGAAAATCCCGACCAGTTATAGAAACTTGATTTGAAAATCCTAACCAGTTATAAAAACTGGATTTGAAAATCCCGACCAGTTATAAAAACTGGATTTGAAAATCCCGACCAATTATAAAACTGGATTTGAAAATCCCGACCAGTTATAGAAACTGGATTTGAAAATCCCGACCAGTTATAAAATCTGGAATTGAAAATCCCGACCAGTTATAGAAACTGGATTTCAAAATCCCGACCAGTTATAACACTGAATTTGAAAATCCCGACCGGTTATAAAAACTGGATTTGAAAATCCCGACCAGTTATAGAAACTTGATTTGAAAATCCTGACCAATTATAGAAACTGGATTTAAAAATCCCGACCAGTTATAAAAACTGGATTTGAAAATCCCGACCAGTTATAAAACTGGATTTGAAAATCCCGACCAGTTATAGAAACTGGATTTGAAAATCCTAATCAGTTATAACACTGGATTTGAAAATCCCGACCAATTATAAAACTAGATTTGAAAATCCGGACCTGTTATAGAAACTGTATTTGAAAATCCCGACCAGTTATAAATCTAGATTTGAAAATCCCAACCAGTTATAAAACTAGATTTTAAAATCCCGACCAGTTATAGAAACTGGATTTGAAAATCTTGACCAGTTATAGAAACTGGATTTGAAAATATCGACCAGTTATAGAAACTGGATTTGAAAATCCCGACCAGTTATAAAACTGCATTTGAAAATCCCGACCAGTTATAGAAACTGGATTTGAAAATCCCGACTAGTTATAAAAACTGGATTTGAAAATCCCAACCAGTTATAAAACTAGATTTAAAAATCCCGACCAGTTATAGAAACTGCATTTGAAAATCCTGACCAGTTATAAAACTGGATTTGAAAATCCCGACCAGTTATAGAAATTGGATTTGAAAATCCCGACCAGTTATAAAAACTGGATTTGAAAATCCCGACCAGTTATAAAACTGGATTTGAAAATCTTGACCAGTTATAGAAACTGGATTTGAAAATCCCGACTAGTTATAAAAACTGGATTTGAAAATCCCAACCAGTTATAGAAACTGGATTTCAAAATCCCGACCAGTTATAAAAACTGGAGTTGAAAATCCCGACCAGTTATAACACTGAATTTGAAAATCCCGACAAGTTATAAAAACTGAATTTGAAAATCCCGACCAGTTATAGAAACTGGATTTGAAAATCCTGACCAGTTATAGAAACTGAATTTGAAATCCCGACCAGTTATAAAAACTGGATTTGAAAATCCCGACCTGTTATAAAACTGGATTTGAAAATCCCGACGAGTTATAGAAACTGAATTTGAAAATCCTGATGAGTTATAACACTGTATTTGAAAATCCCGACCAATTATAAAACTAGATTTGAAAATCCCGACCAGTTATAGAAAATGGATTTGAAAATTCCGACCAGTTATAAAACTGGATATGAAAATCCCGACCAGTTATAAAACTAGATTTGAAAATCCCGACTTGTTATAGATACTTGATTTGAAAATCCCGACCAGTTATAAAAACTGGAGTTAAAATCCCGACCAGTTATAGAAACTGGATTTGAAAATCCCGACCAGTTATAGAAACTAGATTTGAAAATCCCGACCAGTTATAAAAACTGGATTTGAAAATCCCGACCAGTTATAAAACTGTATTTGAAAATCCCGACCAGTTATAGAAACTGGATTTGAAAATTCTGATCAGTTATAACACTGGATTTGAAAATCCCGACCAATTATAAAACTAGATTTGAAAATCCGGACCTGTTATAGAAACTGGATTTGAAAATCCCGACCAGTTATAAATCTGGATTTAAAAATCCCAACCAGTTATAAAACTAGATTTTAAAATCCCGACCAGTTATAGAAACTGGATTTGAAAATCTTGACCAGTTATAGAAACTGGATTTGAAAATCCCGACCAGTTATAAAAACTAGATTTGAAAATCCCAACCAGTTATAGAAACTGGATTTGAAAATCCTGACCAGTTATAGAAACTGGATTTGAAAATATCGACCAGTTATAGAAACTGGATTTGAAAATCCGGACCAGTTATAAAACTGTATTTGAAAATCCCGACCAGTTATAGAAACTGGATTTGAAAATCCCGACTAGTTATAAAAACTAGATTTGAAAATCCCAACCAGTTATAAAAACTGGATTTCAAAATCCCGACCAGTTATAAAAACTGGAGTTGAAAATCCCGACCAGTTATAACACTGAATTTGAAAATCCCGACAAGTTATAAAAACTGAATTTGAAAATCCCGACCAGTTATAGAAACTGGATTTGAAAATCCTGACCAGTTATAGAAACTGAATTTGAAATCCCGACCAGTTATAAAAACTGGATTTGAAAATCCCGACCAGTTATAAAACTGGATTTGAAAATCCCGACGAGTTATAGAAACTGAATTTGAAAATCCTGATGAGTTATACCACTGGATTTGAAAATCCCGACCAATTATAAAACTAGATTTGAAAATCCCGACCAGTTATAGAAAATGGATTTGAAAATTCCGACCAGTTATAAAACTGGATATGAAAATCCCGACCAGTTATAAAACTAGATTTGAAAATCCCGACTTATTATAGATACTTGATTTGAAAATTCCGACCAGTTACAAAAAACTGGAGTTAAAAATCCCGACCAGTTATAAAAACTGGATTTGAAAATCCCGACCAGTTATAAAACTGGATTTGAAAATCCCGACCAGTTATAGAAACTGGATTTGAAAATTCTGATCAGTTATAACACTGGATTTGAAAATCCCGACCAATTATAAAACTAGATTTGAAAATCCGGACCTGTTATAGCAACTGGATTTGAAAATCCCGACCTGTTATAAATCTGGATTTGAAAATCCCAACCAGTTATAAAACTAGATTTAAAAATCCCGACCAGTTATAGAAACTGCATTTGAAAATCCTGACCAGTTATAAAACTGGATTTGAAAATCCCGACCAGTTATAGAAATTGGATTTGAAAATACCGACCAGTTATGACACTAGATTTGGAAATCACGACCAGTTATAGAAACTAGATTTGAAAATCCCGACCAGTTATAGAAACTGGATTTGAAAATCCCGACCAGTTATAGAAACTGGATTTGAAAATCCCGACCAGTTGTAAAAACTGAATTTTGAAAATCCCGACCAGTTACAAAAACTGGATTTGAAAATCCCGACCAGTTATAAAAACTAGATTTGAAAATCCCGACCAGTTATAGAAAATGGATTTGAAAATCCCGACCAGTTATAGAAACTGGATTTGAAAATCCCGACCAGTTATAAAAACTAGATTTGAAAATCCCGACCAGTTATAAAACTGGATTTGAAAATCCCGACCAGTTATAGAAACTGGATTTGAAAATCCCGACCAGTTATAAAAACTGGATTTGAAAATCCCTACCAGTTATAGAAACTGGATTTGAAAATCCCGACCTGTTATAGAAACTGGATTTGAAAATCCCGATCAGTTATAGAAACTGGATTTGAAAATCCCGACCAGTTATAACACTGAATTTGAAAATCCCGACCAGTTATAAAAACTGGATTTGAAAATCCCGACCAGTTATAAAAACTGGATTTGAAAATCCCGACCAGTTATAAAAACTGGATTTGAAAATCCTGATCAGTTATAGAAACTGAATTTGAAAATCCTGACCAGTTATAAAAACTGGATTTGAAAATCCTGACCAGTTATAGAAACTGAATTTGAAAATCCGGACCAGTTATAAAAACTGGATTTGAAAATCCCGACCAGTTATAAAACTAGATTTGAAAATCCCGACGAGTTATAGAAACTGAATTTGAAAATCCTGATCAGTTATAACACTGGATTTGAAAATCCCGACCAATTATAAAACTAGATTTGAAAATCCCGACCAGTTATAGAAAATGGATTTAATAATCCCGACCAGTTATAAATCTGTAATTGAAAATCCCGACCAGTTATAGAAACTGGATTTCAAAATCCCGACCAGTTATAGAAACTGAATTTGAAAATCCCGACCAGTTATAGAAACTGGATTTGAAAATCCCGACCAGTTATAACACTAAATTTGAAAATCCCGACCGGTTATAAAAACTGGATTTGAAAATCCCGACCAGTTATAGAAACTTGATTTGAAAATCCTGACCAGTTATAAAAACTGGATTTGAAAATCCCGACCAGTTATAAAAACTGGATTTGAAAATCCCGACCAATTATAAAACTGGATTTGAAAATCCCGACCAGTTATAGAAACTGGATTTGAAAATCCCGACCAGTTATAAAATCTGGAATTGAAAATCCCGACCAGTTATAGAAACTGGATTTCAAAATCCCGACCAGTTATAACACTGAATTTGAAAATCCCGACCGGTTATAAAAACTGGATTTGAAAATCCCGACCAGTTATAGAAACTTGATTTGAAAATCCTGACCAATTATAGAAACTGGATTTAAAAATCCCGACCAGTTATAAAAACTGGATTTGAAAATACCGACCAGTTATAAAACTGGATTTGAAAATCCCGACCAGTTATAGAAACTGGATTTGAAAATCCTGATCAGTTATAACACTGGATTTGAAAATCCCGACCAATTATAAAACTAGATTTGAAAATCCGGACCTGTTATAGAAACTGTATTTGAAAATCCCGACCAGTTATAAATCTAGATTTGAAAATCCAAACCAGTTATAAAACTAGATTTTAAAATCCCGACCAGTTATAGAAACTGGATTTGAAAATCTTGACCAGTTATAGAAACTGGATTTGAAAATATCGACCAGTTATAGAAACTGGATTTGAAAATCCCGACCAGTTATAAAACTGCATTTGAAAATCCCGACCAGTTATAGAAACTGGATTTGAAAATCCCGACTAGTTATAAAAACTGGATTTGAAAATCCCAACCAGTTATAAAACTAGATTTAAAAATCCCGACCAGTTATAGAAACTGCATCTGAAAATCCTGACCAGTTATAAAACTGGATTTGAAAATCCCGACCAGTTATAGAAATTGGATTTGAAAATCCCGACCAGTTATAAAAACTGGATTTGAAAATCCCGACCAGTTATAAAACTGGATTTGAAAATCTTGGCCAGTTATAGAAACTGGATTTGAAAATCCCGACTAGTTATAAAAACTGGATTTGAAAATCCCAACCAGTTATAGAAACTGGATTTCAAAATCCCGACCAATTATAAAAACTGGAGTTGAAAATCCCGACCAGTTATAACACTGAATTTGAAAATCCCGACAAGTTATAAAAACTGAATTTGAAAATCCCGACCAGTTATAGAAATTGGATTTGAAAATCCTGACCAGTTATAGAAACTGAATTTGAAATCCCGACCAGTTATAAAAACTGGATTTGAAAATCCCGACCTGTTATAAAACTGGATTTGAAAATCCCGACGAGTTATAGAAACTGAATTTGAAAATCCTGATGAGTTATAACACTGGATTTGAAAATCCCGACCAATTATAAAACTAGATTTGAAAATCCCGACCAGTTATAGAAAATGGATTTGAAAATTCCGACCAGTTATAAAACTGGATATGAAAATCCCGACCAGTTATAAAACTAGATTTGAAAATCCCGACTTGTTATAGATACTTGATTTGAAAATCCCGACCAGTTATAAAAACTGGAGTTAAAATCCCGACCAGTTATAGAAACTGGATTTGAAAATCCCGACCAGTTATAGAAACTGGATTTGAAAATCCCGACCAGTTATAAAAACTGGATTTGAAAATCCCGACCAGTTATAAAACTGGATTTGAAAATCCCGACCAGTTATAGAAACTGGATTTGAAAATTCTGATCAGTTATAACACTGGATTTGAAAATCCCGACCAATTATAAAACTAGATTTGAAAATCCGGACCTGTTATAGAAACTGGATTTGAAAATCCCGACCAGTTATAAATCTGGATTTAAAAATCCCAACCAGTTATAAAACTAGATTTTAAAATCCCGACCAGTTATAGAAACTGGATTTGAAAATCTTGACCAGTTATAGAAACTGGATTTGAAAATCCCGACCAGTTATAAAAACTAGATTTGAAAATCCCAACCAGTTATAGAAACTGGATTTGAAAATCCTGACCAGTTATAGAAACTGGATTTGAAAATATCGACCAGTTATAGAAACTGGATTTGAAAATCCGGACCAGTTATAAAACTGTATTTGAAAATCCCGACCAGTTATAGAAACTGGATTTGAAAATCCCGACTAGTTATAAAAAACTAGATTTGAAAATCCCAACCAGTTATAAAAGCTGGATTTCAAAATCCCGACCAGTTATAAAAACTGGAGTTGAAAATCCCGACCAGTTATAACACTGAATTTGAAAATCCCGACAAGTTATAAAAACTGAATTTGAAAATCCCGACCAGTTATAGAAACTGGATTTGAAAATCCTGACCAGTTATAGAAACTGAATTTGAAATCCCGACCAGTTATAAAAACTGGATTTGAAAATCCCGACCAGTTATAAAACTGGATTTGAAAATCCCGACGAGTTATAGAAACTGAATTTGAAAATCCTGATGAGTTATAACACTGGATTTGAAAATCCCGACCAATTATAAAACTAGATTTGAAAATCCCGACCAGTTATAGAAAATGGATTTGAAAATTCCGACCAGTTATAAAACTGGATATGAAAATCCCGACCAGTTATAAAACTAGATTTGAAAATCCCGACTTGTTATAGATACTTGATTTGAAAATTCCGACCAGTTACAAAAAACTGGAGTTAAAAATCCCGACCAGTTATAGAAACTGGATTTGAAAATCCCGACCAGTTATAGAAACTGGATTTGAAAATCCCGACCAGTTATAAAAACTGGATTTGAAAATCCCGACCAGTTATAAAACTGGATTTGAAAATCCCGACCAGTTATAGAAACTGGATTTGAAAATTCTGATCAGTTATAACACTGGATTTGAAAATCCCGACCAATTATAAAACTAGATTTGAAAATCCGGACCTGTTATAGCAACTGGATTTGAAAATCCCGACCTGTTATAAATCTGGATTTGAAAATCCCAACCAGTTATAAAACTAGATTTAAAAATCCCGACCAGTTATAGAAACTGCATTTGAAAATCCTGACCAGTTATAAAACTGGATTTGAAAATCCCGACCAGTTATAGAAATTGGATTTGAAAATACCGACCAGTTATGACACTAGATTTGGAAATCACGACCAGTTATAGAAACTGGATTTGAAAATCCCGACCAGTTATAGAAACTGGATTTGAAAATCCCGACCAGTTATAGAAACTAGATTTGAAAATCCCGACCAGTTGTAAAAACTGAATTTTGAAAATCCCGACCAGTTACAAAAACTGGATTTGAAAATCCCGACCAGTTATAGAAACTGTATTTGAAAATCCCGACCAGTTATAGAAACTGGATTTGAAAATCCCGACCAGTTATAAAAACTAGATTTGAAAATCCCGACCAGTTATAGAAACTGTATTTGAAAATCCCGACCAGTTATAGAAACTGGATTTGAAAATCCCGACCAGTTATAAAAACTAGATTTGAAAATCCCGACCAGTTATAAAACTGGATTTGAAAATCCCGACCAGTTATAGAAACTGGATTTGAAAATCCCGACCAGTTATAAAAACTGGATTTGAAAATCCCGACCAGTTATAGAAACTGGATTTGAAAATCCCGACCTGTTATAGAAACTGGATTTGAAAATCCCGACCAGTTATAGAAACTGGATTTGAAAATCCCGACCAGTTATAACACTGAATTTGAAAATCCCGACCAGTTATAAAAACTGGATTTGAAAATCCCGACCAGTTATAAAAACTGGATTTGAAAATCCTGATCAGTTATAGAAACTGAATTTGAAAATCCTGACCAGTTATAAAAACTGGATTTGAAAATCCTGATCAGTTATAGAAACTGAATTTGAAAATCCGGACCAGTTATAAAAACTGGATTTGAAAATCCCGACCAGTTATAAAACTAGATTTGAAAATCCCGACGAGTTATAGAAACTGAATTTGAAAATCCTGATCAGTTATAACACTGGATTTGAAAATCCCGACCAATTATAAAACTAGATTTGAAAACCCCGACCAGTTATAGAAAATGGATTTAAAAATCCCGACCAGTTATAAATCTGTAATTGAAAATCCCGACCAGTTATAGAAACTGGATTTCAAAATCCCGACCAGTTATAGAAACTGAATTTGAAAATCCCGACCAGTTATAGAAACTGGATTTGAAAATCCCGACCAGTTATAACACTAAATTTGAAAATCCCGACCGGTTATAAAAACTGGATTTGAAAATCCCGACCAGTTATAGAAACTTGATTTGAAAATCCTAACCAGTTATAAAAACTGGATTTGAAAATCCCGACCAGTTATAAAAACTGGATTTGAAAATCCCGACCAATTATAAAACTGGATTTGAAAATCCCGACCAGTTATAGAAACTGGATTTGAAAATCCCGACCAGTTATAAAATCTGGAATTGAAAATCCCGACCAGTTATAGAAACTGGATTTCAAAATCCCGACCAGTTATAACACTGAATTTGAAAATCCCGACCGGTTATAAAAACTGGATTTGAAAATCCCGACCAGTTATAGAAACTTGATTTGAAAATTCTGACCAATTATAGAAACTGGATTTAAAAATCCCGACTAGTTATAAAAACTGGATTTGAAAATCCCGACCAGTTATAAAACTGGATTTGAAAATCCCGACCAGTTATAGAAACTGGATTTGAAAATCCTGATCAGTTATAACACTGGATTTGAAAATCCCGACCAATTATAAAACTAGATTTGAAAATCCGGACCTGTTATAGAAACTGTATTTGAAAATCCCGACCAGTTATAAATCTAGATTTGAAAATCCCAACAAGTTATAAAACTAGATTTTAAAATCCCGACCAGTTATAGAAACTGGATTTGAAAATCTTGACCAGTTATAGAAACTGGATTTGAAAATATCGACCAGTTATAGAAACTGGATTTGAAAATCCCGACCAGTTATAAAACTGCATTTGAAAATCCCGACCAGTTATAGAAACTGGATTTGAAAATCCCGACTAGTTATAAAAACTGGATTTGAAAATCCCAACCAGTTATAAAACTAGATTTAAAAATCCCGACCAGTTATAGAAACTGCATTTGAAAATCCTGACCAGTTATAAAACTGGATTTGAAAATCCCGACCAGTTATAGAAATTGGATTTGAAAATCCCGACCAGTTATAAAAACTGGATTTGAAAATCCCGACCAGTTATAAAACTGGATTTGAAAATCTTGACCAGTTATAGAAACTGGATTTGAAAATCCCGACTAGTTATAAAAACTGGATTTGAAAATCCCAACCAGTTATAGAAACTGGATTTCAAAATCCCGACCAGTTATAAAAACTGGAGTTGAAAATCCCGACCAGTTATAACACTGAATTTGAAAATCCCGACAAGTTATAAAAACTGAATTTGAAAATCCCGACCAGTTATAGAAACTGGATTTGAAAATCCTGACCAGTTATAGAAACTGAATTTGAAATCCCGACCAGTTATAAAAACTGGATTTGAAAATCCCGACCTGTTATAAAACTGGATTTGAAAATCCCGACGAGTTATAGAAACTGAATTTGAAAATCCTGATGAGTTATAACACTGGATTTGAAAATCCCGACCAATTATAAAACTAGAGTTGAAAATCCCGACCAGTTATAGAAAATGGATTTGAAAATTCCGACCAGTTATAAAACTGGATATGAAAATCCCGACCAGTTATAAAACTAGATTTGAAAATCCCGACTTGTTATAGATACTTGATTTGAAAATCCCGACCAGTTATAAAAACTGGAGTTAAAATCCCGACCAGTTATAGAAACTGGATTTGAAAATCCCGACCAGTTATAGAAACTAGATTTGAAAATCCCGACCAGTTATACAAACTGGATTTGAAAATCCCGACCAGTTATAAAACTGGATTTGAAAATCCCGACCAGTTATAGAAACTGGATTTGAAAATTCTGATCAGTTATAACACTGGATTTGAAAATCCCGACCAATTATAAAACTAGATTTGAAAATCCGGACCTGTTATAGAAACTGGATTTGAAAATCCCGACCAGTTATAAATCTGGATTTAAAAATCCCAACCAGTTATAAAACTAGATTTTAAAATCCCGACCAGTTATAGAAACTGGATTTGAAAATCTTGACCAGTTATAGAAACTGGATTTGAAAATCCCGACCAGTTATAAAAACTAGATTTGAAAATCCCAACCAGTTATAGAAACTGGATTTGAAAATCCTGACCAGTTATAGAAACTGGATTTGAAAATATCGACCAGTTATAGAAACTGGATTTGAAAATCCGGACCAGTTATAAAACTGTATTTGAAAATCCCGACCAGTTATAGAAACTGGATTTGAAAATCCCGACTAGTTATAAAAACTAGATTTGAAAATCCCAACCAGTTATAAAAACTGGATTTCAAAATCCCGACCAGTTATAAAAACTGGAGTTGAAAATCCCGACCAGTTATAACACTGAATTTGAAAATCCCGACAAGTTATAAAAACTGAATTTGAAAATCCCGACCAGTTATAGAAACTGGATTTGAAAATCCTGACCAGTTATAGAAACTGAATTTGAAATCCCGACCAGTTATAAAAACTGGATTTGAAAATCCCGACCAGTTATAAAACTGGATTTGAAAATCCCGACGAGTTATAGAAACTGAATTTGAAAATCCTGATGAGTTATAACACTGGATTTGAAAATCCCGACCAATTATAAAACTAGATTTGAAAATCCCGACCAGTTATAGAAAATGGATTTGAAAATTCCGACCAGTTATAAAACTGGATATGAAAATCCCGACCAGTTATAAAACTAGATTTGAAAATCCCGACTTATTATAGATACTTGATTTGAAAATTCCGACCAGTTACAAAAAACTGGAGTTAAAAATCCCGACCAGTTATAGAAACTGGATTTGAAAATCCCGACCAGTTATAGAAACTGGATTTGAAAATCCCGACCAGTTATAAAAACTGGATTTGAAAATCCCGACCAGTTATAAAACTGGATTTGAAAATCCCGACCAGTTATAGAAACTGGATTTGAAAATTCTGATCAGTTATAACACTGGATTTGAAAATCCCGACCAATTATAAAACCAGATTTGAAAATCCGGACCTGTTATAGCAACTGGATTTGAAAATCCCGACCTGTTATAAATCTGGATTTGAAAATCCCAACCAGTTATAAAACTAGATTTAAAAATCCCGACCAGTTATAGAAACTGCATTTGAAAATCCTGACCAGTTATAAAACTGGATTTGAAAATCCCGACCAGTTATAGAAATTGGATTTGAAAATACCGACCAGTTATGACACTAGATTTGGAAATCACGACCAGTTATAGAAACTAGATTTGAAAATCCCGACCAGTTATAGAAACTGGATTTGAAAATCCCGACCAGTTATAGAAACTGGATTTGAAAATCCTGACCAGTTGTAAAAACTGAATTTTGAAAATCCCGACCAGTTACAAAAACTGGATTTGAAAATCCCGACCAGTTATAAAAACTAGATTTGAAAATCCCGACCAGTTATAGAAACTGTATTTGAAAATCCCGACCAGTTATAGAAACTGGATTTGAAAATCCCGAACAGTTATAAAAACTAGATTTGAAAATCCCGACCAGTTATAAAACTGGATTTGAAAATCCCGACCAGTTATAGAAACTGGATTTGAAAATCCCGACCAGTTATAAAAACTGGATTTGAAAATCCCGACCAGTTATAGAAACTGGATTTGAAAATCCCGACCTGTTATAGAAACTGGATTTGAAAATCCCGACCAGTTATAGAAACTGGATTTGAAAATCCCGACCAGTTAT
Organism: Nuphar pumila; assembly: GCF_984573655.1. Lineage (NCBI taxonomy): Eukaryota > Viridiplantae > Streptophyta > Magnoliopsida > Nymphaeales > Nymphaeaceae > Nuphar > Nuphar pumila. Next base: position 64,112,310 of record NC_143258.1, read on the forward strand.
AACACTGAATTTGAAAATCCCGACCAGTTATAAAAACTGGATTTGAAAATCCCGACCAGTTATAAAAACTGGATTTGAAAATCCCGACCAGTTATAAAAACTGGATTTGAAAATCCTGATCAGTTATAGAAACTGAATTTGAAAATCCTGACCAGTTATAAAAACTGGATTTGAAAATCCTGACCAGTTATAGAAACTGAATTTGAAAATCCGGACCAGTTATAAAAACTGGATTTGAAAATCCCGACCAGTTATAAAACTAGATTTGAAAATCCCGACGAGTTATAGAAACTGAATTTGAAAATCCTGATCAGTTATAACACTGGATTTGAAAATCCCGACCAATTATAAAACTAGATTTGAAAATCCCGACCAGTTATAGAAAATGGTCTTAATAATCCCGACCAGTTATAAATCTGTAATTGAAAATCCCGACCAGTTATAGAAACTGGATTTCAAAATCCCGACCAGTTATAGAAACTGAATTTGAAAATCCCGACCAGTTATAGAAATTGGATTTGAAAATCCCGACCAGTTATAACACTAAATTTGAAAATCCCGACCGGTTATAAAAACTGGATTTGAAAATCCCGACCAGTTATAGAAACTTGATTTGAAAATCCTGACCAGTTATAAAAACTGGATTTGAAAATCCCGACCAGTTATAAAAACTGGATTTGAAAATCCCGACCAATTATAAAACTGGATTTGAAAATCCCGACCAGTTATAGAAACTGGATTTGAAAATCCCGACCAGTTATAAAATCTGGAATTGAAAATCCCGACCAGTTATAGAAACTGGATTTCAAAATCCCGACCAGTTATAACACTGAATTTGAAAATCCCGACCGGTTATAAAAACTGGATTTGAAAATCCCGACCAGTTATAGAAACTTGATTTGAAAATCCTGACCAATTATAGAAACTGGATTTAAAAATCCCGACCAGTTATAAAAACTGGATTTGAAAATACCGACCAGTTATAAAACTGGATTTGAAAATCCCGACCAGTTATAGAAACTGGATTTGAAAATCCTGATCAGTTATAACACTGGATTTGAAAATCCCGACCAATTATAAAACTAGATTTGAAAATCCGGACCTGTTATAGAAACTGTATTTGAAAATCCCGACCAGTTATAAATCTAGATTTGAAAATCCAAACCAGTTATAAAACTAGATTTTAAAATCCCGACCAGTTATAGAAACTGGATTTGAAAATCTTGACCAGTTATAGAAACTGGATTTGAAAATATCGACCAGTTATAGAAACTGGATTTGAAAATCCCGACCAGTTATAAAACTGCATTTGAAAATCCCGACCAGTTATAGAAACTGGATTTGAAAATCCCGACTAGTTATAAAAACTGGATTTGAAAATCCCAACCAGTTATAAAACTAGATTTAAAAATCCCGACCAGTTATAGAAACTGCATCTGAAAATCCTGACCAGTTATAAAACTGGATTTGAAAATCCCGACCAGTTATAGAAATTGGATTTGAAAATCCCGACCAGTTATAAAAACTGGATTTGAAAATCCCGACCAGTTATAAAACTGGATTTGAAAATCTTGACCAGTTATAGAAACTGGATTTGAAAATCCCGACTAGTTATAAAAACTGGATTTGAAAATCCCAACCAGTTATAGAAACTGGATTTCAAAATCCCGACCAATTATAAAAACTGGAGTTGAAAATCCCGACCAGTTATAACACTGAATTTGAAAATCCCGACAAGTTATAAAAACTGAATTTGAAAATCCCGACCAGTTATAGAAATTGGATTTGAAAATCCTGACCAGTTATAGAAACTGAATTTGAAATCCCGACCAGTTATAAAAACTGGATTTGAAAATCCCGACCTGTTATAAAACTGGATTTGAAAATCCCGACGAGTTATAGAAACTGAATTTGAAAATCCTGATGAGTTATAACACTGGATTTGAAAATCCCGACCAATTATAAAACTAGATTTGAAAATCCCGACCAGTTATAGAAAATGGATTTGAAAATTCCGACCAGTTATAAAACTGGATATGAAAATCCCGACCAGTTATAAAACTAGATTTGAAAATCCCGACTTGTTATAGATACTTGATTTGAAAATCCCGACCAGATATAAAAACTGGAGTTAAAATCCCGACCAGTTATAGAAACTGGATTTGAAAATCCCGACCAGTTATAGAAACTGGATTTGAAAATCCCGACCAGTTATAAAAACTGGATTTGAAAATCCCGACCAGTTATAAAACTGGATTTGAAAATCCCGACCAGTTATAGAAACTGGATTTGAAAATTCTGATCAGTTATAACACTGGATTTGAAAATCCCGACCAATTATAAAACTAGATTTGAAAATCCGGACCTGTTATAGCAACTGGATTTGAAAATCCCGACCTGTTATAAATCTGGATTTGAAAATCCCAACCAGTTATAAAACTAGATTTAAAAATCCCGACCAGTTATAGAAACTGCATTTGAAAATCCTGACCAGTTATAAAACTGGATTTGAAAATCCCGACCAGTTATAGAAATTGGATTTGAAAATACCGACCAGTTATGACACTAGATTTGGAAATCACGACCAGTTATAGAAACTAGATTTGAAAATCCCGACCAGTTATAGAAACTGGATTTGAAAATCCCGACCAGTTATAGAAACTGGATTTGAAAATCCCGACCAGTTGTAAAAACTGAATTTTGAAAATCCCGACCAGTTACAAAAACTGGATTTGAAAATCCCGACCAGTTATAAAAACTAGATTTGAAAATCCCGACCAGTTATAGAAAATGGATTTGAAAATCCCGACCAGTTATAGAAACTGGATTTGAAAATCCCGACCAGTTATAAAAACTAGATTTGAAAATCCCGACCAGTTATAAAACTGGATTTGAAAATCCCGACCAGTTATAGAAACTGGATTTGAAAATCCCGACCAGTTATAAAAACTGGATTTGAAAATCCCTACCAGTTATAGAAACTGGATTTGAAAATCCCGACCTGTTATAGAAACTGGATTTGAAAATCCCGATCAGTTATAGAAACTGGATTTGAAAATCCCGACCAGTTATAACACTGAATTTGAAAATCCCGACCAGTTATAAAAACTGGATTTGAAAATCCCGACCAGTTATAAAAACTGGATTTGAAAATCCCGACCAGTTATAAAAACTGGATTTGAAAATCCTGATCAGTTATAGAAACTGAATTTGAAAATCCTGACCAGTTATAAAAACTGGATTTGAAAATCCTGACCAGTTATAGAAACTGAATTTGAAAATCCGGACCAGTTATAAAAACTGGATTTGAAAATCCCGACCAGTTATAAAACTAGATTTGAAAATCCCGACGAGTTATAGAAACTGAATTTGAAAATCCTGATCAGTTATAACACTGGATTTGAAAATCCCGACCAATTATAAAACTAGATTTGAAAATCCCGACCAGTTATAGAAAATGGATTTAATAATCCCGACCAGTTATAAATCTGTAATTGAAAATCCCGACCAGTTATAGAAACTGGATTTCAAAATCCCGACCAGTTATAGAAACTGAATTTGAAAATCCCGACCAGTTATAGAAACTGGATTTGAAAATCCCGACCAGTTATAACACTAAATTTGAAAATCCCGACCGGTTATAAAAACTGGATTTGAAAATCCCGACCAGTTATAGAAACTTGATTTGAAAATCCTGACCAGTTATAAAAACTGGATTTGAAAATCCCGACCAGTTATAAAAACTGGATTTGAAAATCCCGACCAATTATAAAACTGGATTTGAAAATCCCGACCAGTTATAGAAACTGGATTTGAAAATCCCGACCAGTTATAAAATCTGGAATTGAAAATCCCGACCAGTTATAGAAACTGGATTTCAAAATCCCGACCAGTTATAACACTGAATTTGAAAATCCCGACCGGTTATAAAAACTGGATTTGAAAATCCCGACCAGTTATAGAAACTTGATTTGAAAATCCTGACCAATTATAGAAACTGGATTTAAAAATCCCGACCAGTTATAAAAACTGGATTTGAAAATACCGACCAGTTATAAAACTGGATTTGAAAATCCCGACCAGTTATAGAAACTGGATTTGAAAATCCTGATCAGTTATAACACTGGATTTGAAAATCCCGACCAATTATAAAACTAGATTTGAAAATCCGGACCTGTTATAGAAACTGTATTTGAAAATCCCGACCAGTTATAAATCTAGATTTGAAAATCCAAACCAGTTATAAAACTAGATTTTAAAATCCCGACCAGTTATAGAAACTGGATTTGAAAATCTTGACCAGTTATAGAAACTGGATTTGAAAATATCGACCAGTTATAGAAACTGGATTTGAAAATCCCGACCAGTTATAAAACTGCATTTGAAAATCCCGACCAGTTATAGAAACTGGATTTGAAAATCCCGACTAGTTATAAAAACTGGATTTGAAAATCCCAACCAGTTATAAAACTAGATTTAAAAATCCCGACCAGTTATAGAAACTGCATCTGAAAATCCTGACCAGTTATAAAACTGGATTTGAAAATCCCGACCAGTTATAGAAATTGGATTTGAAAATCCCGACCAGTTATAAAAACTGGATTTGAAAATCCCGACCAGTTATAAAACTGGATTTGAAAATCTTGGCCAGTTATAGAAACTGGATTTGAAAATCCCGACTAGTTATAAAAACTGGATTTGAAAATCCCAACCAGTTATAGAAACTGGATTTCAAAATCCCGACCAATTATAAAAACTGGAGTTGAAAATCCCGACCAGTTATAACACTGAATTTGAAAATCCCGACAAGTTATAAAAACTGAATTTGAAAATCCCGACCAGTTATAGAAATTGGATTTGAAAATCCTGACCAGTTATAGAAACTGAATTTGAAATCCCGACCAGTTATAAAAACTGGATTTGAAAATCCCGACCTGTTATAAAACTGGATTTGAAAATCCCGACGAGTTATAGAAACTGAATTTGAAAATCCTGATGAGTTATAACACTGGATTTGAAAATCCCGACCAATTATAAAACTAGATTTGAAAATCCCGACCAGTTATAGAAAATGGATTTGAAAATTCCGACCAGTTATAAAACTGGATATGAAAATCCCGACCAGTTATAAAACTAGATTTGAAAATCCCGACTTGTTATAGATACTTGATTTGAAAATCCCGACCAGTTATAAAAACTGGAGTTAAAATCCCGACCAGTTATAGAAACTGGATTTGAAAATCCCGACCAGTTATAGAAACTGGATTTGAAAATCCCGACCAGTTATAAAAACTGGATTTGAAAATCCCGACCAGTTATAAAACTGGATTTGAAAATCCCGACCAGTTATAGAAACTGGATTTGAAAATTCTGATCAGTTATAACACTGGATTTGAAAATCCCGACCAATTATAAAACTAGATTTGAAAATCCGGACCTGTTATAGAAACTGGATTTGAAAATCCCGACCAGTTATAAATCTGGATTTAAAAATCCCAACCAGTTATAAAACTAGATTTTAAAATCCCGACCAGTTATAGAAACTGGATTTGAAAATCTTGACCAGTTATAGAAACTGGATTTGAAAATCCCGACCAGTTATAAAAACTAGATTTGAAAATCCCAACCAGTTATAGAAACTGGATTTGAAAATCCTGACCAGTTATAGAAACTGGATTTGAAAATATCGACCAGTTATAGAAACTGGATTTGAAAATCCGGACCAGTTATAAAACTGTATTTGAAAATCCCGACCAGTTATAGAAACTGGATTTGAAAATCCCGACTAGTTATAAAAAACTAGATTTGAAAATCCCAACCAGTTATAAAAGCTGGATTTCAAAATCCCGACCAGTTATAAAAACTGGAGTTGAAAATCCCGACCAGTTATAACACTGAATTTGAAAATCCCGACAAGTTATAAAAACTGAATTTGAAAATCCCGACCAGTTATAGAAACTGGATTTGAAAATCCTGACCAGTTATAGAAACTGAATTTGAAATCCCGACCAGTTATAAAAACTGGATTTGAAAATCCCGACCAGTTATAAAACTGGATTTGAAAATCCCGACGAGTTATAGAAACTGAATTTGAAAATCCTGATGAGTTATAACACTGGATTTGAAAATCCCGACCAATTATAAAACTAGATTTGAAAATCCCGACCAGTTATAGAAAATGGATTTGAAAATTCCGACCAGTTATAAAACTGGATATGAAAATCCCGACCAGTTATAAAACTAGATTTGAAAATCCCGACTTGTTATAGATACTTGATTTGAAAATTCCGACCAGTTACAAAAAACTGGAGTTAAAAATCCCGACCAGTTATAGAAACTGGATTTGAAAATCCCGACCAGTTATAGAAACTGGATTTGAAAATCCCGACCAGTTATAAAAACTGGATTTGAAAATCCCGACCAGTTATAAAACTGGATTTGAAAATCCCGACCAGTTATAGAAACTGGATTTGAAAATTCTGATCAGTTATAACACTGGATTTGAAAATCCCGACCAATTATAAAACTAGATTTGAAAATCCGGACCTGTTATAGCAACTGGATTTGAAAATCCCGACCTGTTATAAATCTGGATTTGAAAATCCCAACCAGTTATAAAACTAGATTTAAAAATCCCGACCAGTTATAGAAACTGCATTTGAAAATCCTGACCAGTTATAAAACTGGATTTGAAAATCCCGACCAGTTATAGAAATTGGATTTGAAAATACCGACCAGTTATGACACTAGATTTGGAAATCACGACCAGTTATAGAAACTGGATTTGAAAATCCCGACCAGTTATAGAAACTGGATTTGAAAATCCCGACCAGTTATAGAAACTAGATTTGAAAATCCCGACCAGTTGTAAAAACTGAATTTTGAAAATCCCGACCAGTTACAAAAACTGGATTTGAAAATCCCGACCAGTTATAGAAACTGTATTTGAAAATCCCGACCAGTTATAGAAACTGGATTTGAAAATCCCGACCAGTTATAAAAACTAGATTTGAAAATCCCGACCAGTTATAGAAACTGTATTTGAAAATCCCGACCAGTTATAGAAACTGGATTTGAAAATCCCGACCAGTTATAAAAACTAGATTTGAAAATCCCGACCAGTTATAAAACTGGATTTGAAAATCCCGACCAGTTATAGAAACTGGATTTGAAAATCCCGACCAGTTATAAAAACTGGATTTGAAAATCCCGACCAGTTATAGAAACTGGATTTGAAAATCCCGACCTGTTATAGAAACTGGATTTGAAAATCCCGACCAGTTATAGAAACTGGATTTGAAAATCCCGACCAGTTATAACACTGAATTTGAAAATCCCGACCAGTTATAAAAACTGGATTTGAAAATCCCGACCAGTTATAAAAACTGGATTTGAAAATCCTGATCAGTTATAGAAACTGAATTTGAAAATCCTGACCAGTTATAAAAACTGGATTTGAAAATCCTGATCAGTTATAGAAACTGAATTTGAAAATCCGGACCAGTTATAAAAACTGGATTTGAAAATCCCGACCAGTTATAAAACTAGATTTGAAAATCCCGACGAGTTATAGAAACTGAATTTGAAAATCCTGATCAGTTATAACACTGGATTTGAAAATCCCGACCAATTATAAAACTAGATTTGAAAACCCCGACCAGTTATAGAAAATGGATTTAAAAATCCCGACCAGTTATAAATCTGTAATTGAAAATCCCGACCAGTTATAGAAACTGGATTTCAAAATCCCGACCAGTTATAGAAACTGAATTTGAAAATCCCGACCAGTTATAGAAACTGGATTTGAAAATCCCGACCAGTTATAACACTAAATTTGAAAATCCCGACCGGTTATAAAAACTGGATTTGAAAATCCCGACCAGTTATAGAAACTTGATTTGAAAATCCTAACCAGTTATAAAAACTGGATTTGAAAATCCCGACCAGTTATAAAAACTGGATTTGAAAATCCCGACCAATTATAAAACTGGATTTGAAAATCCCGACCAGTTATAGAAACTGGATTTGAAAATCCCGACCAGTTATAAAATCTGGAATTGAAAATCCCGACCAGTTATAGAAACTGGATTTCAAAATCCCGACCAGTTATAACACTGAATTTGAAAATCCCGACCGGTTATAAAAACTGGATTTGAAAATCCCGACCAGTTATAGAAACTTGATTTGAAAATTCTGACCAATTATAGAAACTGGATTTAAAAATCCCGACTAGTTATAAAAACTGGATTTGAAAATCCCGACCAGTTATAAAACTGGATTTGAAAATCCCGACCAGTTATAGAAACTGGATTTGAAAATCCTGATCAGTTATAACACTGGATTTGAAAATCCCGACCAATTATAAAACTAGATTTGAAAATCCGGACCTGTTATAGAAACTGTATTTGAAAATCCCGACCAGTTATAAATCTAGATTTGAAAATCCCAACAAGTTATAAAACTAGATTTTAAAATCCCGACCAGTTATAGAAACTGGATTTGAAAATCTTGACCAGTTATAGAAACTGGATTTGAAAATATCGACCAGTTATAGAAACTGGATTTGAAAATCCCGACCAGTTATAAAACTGCATTTGAAAATCCCGACCAGTTATAGAAACTGGATTTGAAAATCCCGACTAGTTATAAAAACTGGATTTGAAAATCCCAACCAGTTATAAAACTAGATTTAAAAATCCCGACCAGTTATAGAAACTGCATTTGAAAATCCTGACCAGTTATAAAACTGGATTTGAAAATCCCGACCAGTTATAGAAATTGGATTTGAAAATCCCGACCAGTTATAAAAACTGGATTTGAAAATCCCGACCAGTTATAAAACTGGATTTGAAAATCTTGACCAGTTATAGAAACTGGATTTGAAAATCCCGACTAGTTATAAAAACTGGATTTGAAAATCCCAACCAGTTATAGAAACTGGATTTCAAAATCCCGACCAGTTATAAAAACTGGAGTTGAAAATCCCGACCAGTTATAACACTGAATTTGAAAATCCCGACAAGTTATAAAAACTGAATTTGAAAATCCCGACCAGTTATAGAAACTGGATTTGAAAATCCTGACCAGTTATAGAAACTGAATTTGAAATCCCGACCAGTTATAAAAACTGGATTTGAAAATCCCGACCTGTTATAAAACTGGATTTGAAAATCCCGACGAGTTATAGAAACTGAATTTGAAAATCCTGATGAGTTATAACACTGGATTTGAAAATCCCGACCAATTATAAAACTAGAGTTGAAAATCCCGACCAGTTATAGAAAATGGATTTGAAAATTCCGACCAGTTATAAAACTGGATATGAAAATCCCGACCAGTTATAAAACTAGATTTGAAAATCCCGACTTGTTATAGATACTTGATTTGAAAATCCCGACCAGTTATAAAAACTGGAGTTAAAATCCCGACCAGTTATAGAAACTGGATTTGAAAATCCCGACCAGTTATAGAAACTAGATTTGAAAATCCCGACCAGTTATACAAACTGGATTTGAAAATCCCGACCAGTTATAAAACTGGATTTGAAAATCCCGACCAGTTATAGAAACTGGATTTGAAAATTCTGATCAGTTATAACACTGGATTTGAAAATCCCGACCAATTATAAAACTAGATTTGAAAATCCGGACCTGTTATAGAAACTGGATTTGAAAATCCCGACCAGTTATAAATCTGGATTTAAAAATCCCAACCAGTTATAAAACTAGATTTTAAAATCCCGACCAGTTATAGAAACTGGATTTGAAAATCTTGACCAGTTATAGAAACTGGATTTGAAAATCCCGACCAGTTATAAAAACTAGATTTGAAAATCCCAACCAGTTATAGAAACTGGATTTGAAAATCCTGACCAGTTATAGAAACTGGATTTGAAAATATCGACCAGTTATAGAAACTGGATTTGAAAATCCGGACCAGTTATAAAACTGTATTTGAAAATCCCGACCAGTTATAGAAACTGGATTTGAAAATCCCGACTAGTTATAAAAACTAGATTTGAAAATCCCAACCAGTTATAAAAACTGGATTTCAAAATCCCGACCAGTTATAAAAACTGGAGTTGAAAATCCCGACCAGTTATAACACTGAATTTGAAAATCCCGACAAGTTATAAAAACTGAATTTGAAAATCCCGACCAGTTATAGAAACTGGATTTGAAAATCCTGACCAGTTATAGAAACTGAATTTGAAATCCCGACCAGTTATAAAAACTGGATTTGAAAATCCCGACCAGTTATAAAACTGGATTTGAAAATCCCGACGAGTTATAGAAACTGAATTTGAAAATCCTGATGAGTTATAACACTGGATTTGAAAATCCCGACCAATTATAAAACTAGATTTGAAAATCCCGACCAGTTATAGAAAATGGATTTGAAAATTCCGACCAGTTATAAAACTGGATATGAAAATCCCGACCAGTTATAAAACTAGATTTGAAAATCCCGACTTATTATAGATACTTGATTTGAAAATTCCGACCAGTTACAAAAAACTGGAGTTAAAAATCCCGACCAGTTATAGAAACTGGATTTGAAAATCCCGACCAGTTATAGAAACTGGATTTGAAAATCCCGACCAGTTATAAAAACTGGATTTGAAAATCCCGACCAGTTATAAAACTGGATTTGAAAATCCCGACCAGTTATAGAAACTGGATTTGAAAATTCTGATCAGTTATAACACTGGATTTGAAAATCCCGACCAATTATAAAACCAGATTTGAAAATCCGGACCTGTTATAGCAACTGGATTTGAAAATCCCGACCTGTTATAAATCTGGATTTGAAAATCCCAACCAGTTATAAAACTAGATTTAAAAATCCCGACCAGTTATAGAAACTGCATTTGAAAATCCTGACCAGTTATAAAACTGGATTTGAAAATCCCGACCAGTTATAGAAATTGGATTTGAAAATACCGACCAGTTATGACACTAGATTTGGAAATCACGACCAGTTATAGAAACTAGATTTGAAAATCCCGACCAGTTATAGAAACTGGATTTGAAAATCCCGACCAGTTATAGAAACTGGATTTGAAAATCCCGACCAGTTGTAAAAACTGAATTTTGAAAATCCCGACCAGTTACAAAAACTGGATTTGAAAATCCCGACCAGTTATAAAAACTAGATTTGAAAATCCCGACCAGTTATAGAAACTGTATTTGAAAATCCCGACCAGTTATAGAAACTGGATTTGAAAATCCCGAACAGTTATAAAAACTAGATTTGAAAATCCCGACCAGTTATAAAACTGGATTTGAAAATCCCGACCAGTTATAGAAACTGGATTTGAAAATCCCGACCAGTTATAAAAACTGGATTTGAAAATCCCGACCAGTTATAGAAACTGGATTTGAAAATCCCGACCTGTTATAGAAACTGGATTTGAAAATCCCGACCAGTTATAGAAACTGGATTTGAAAATCCCGACCAGTTATAACACTGAATTTGAAAATCCCGACCAGTTATAAAAACTGGATTTGAAAATCCCGACCAGTTATAAAAACTGGATTTGAAAATCCCGACCAGTTATAAAAACTGGATTTGAAAATCCTGATCAGTTATAGAAACTGAATTTGAAAATCCTGACCAGTTATAAAAACTGGATTTGAAAATCCTGACCAGTTATAGAAACTGAATTTGAAAATCCGGACCAGTTATAAAAACTGGATTTGAAAATCCCGACCAGTTATAAAACTAGATTTGAAAATCCCGACGAGTTATAGAAACTGAATTTGAAAATCCTGATCAGTTATAACACTGGATTTGAAAATCCCGACCAATTATAAAACTAGATTTGAAAATCCCGACCAGTTATAGAAAATGGTCTTAATAATCCCGACCAGTTATAAATCTGTAATTGAAAATCCCGACCAGTTATAGAAACTGGATTTCAAAATCCCGACCAGTTATAGAAACTGAATTTGAAAATCCCGACCAGTTATAGAAATTGGATTTGAAAATCCCGACCAGTTATAACACTAAATTTGAAAATCCCGACCGGTTATAAAAACTGGATTTGAAAATCCCGACCAGTTATAGAAACTTGATTTGAAAATCCTGACCAGTTATAAAAACTGGATTTGAAAATCCCGACCAGTTATAAAAACTGGATTTGAAAATCCCGACCAATTATAAAACTGGATTTGAAAATCCCGACCAGTTATAGAAACTGGATTTGAAAATCCCGACCAGTTATAAAATCTGGAATTGAAAATCCCGACCAGTTATAGAAACTGGATTTCAAAATCCCGACCAGTTATAACACTGAATTTGAAAATCCCGACCGGTTATAAAAACTGGATTTGAAAATCCCGACCAGTTATAGAAACTTGATTTGAAAATCCTGACCAATTATAGAAACTGGATTTAAAAATCCCGACCAGTTATAAAAACTGGATTTGAAAATACCGACCAGTTATAAAACTGGATTTGAAAATCCCGACCAGTTATAGAAACTGGATTTGAAAATCCTGATCAGTTATAACACTGGATTTGAAAATCCCGACCAATTATAAAACTAGATTTGAAAATCCGGACCTGTTATAGAAACTGTATTTGAAAATCCCGACCAGTTATAAATCTAGATTTGAAAATCCAAACCAGTTATAAAACTAGATTTTAAAATCCCGACCAGTTATAGAAACTGGATTTGAAAATCTTGACCAGTTATAGAAACTGGATTTGAAAATATCGACCAGTTATAGAAACTGGATTTGAAAATCCCGACCAGTTATAAAACTGCATTTGAAAATCCCGACCAGTTATAGAAACTGGATTTGAAAATCCCGACTAGTTATAAAAACTGGATTTGAAAATCCCAACCAGTTATAAAACTAGATTTAAAAATCCCGACCAGTTATAGAAACTGCATCTGAAAATCCTGACCAGTTATAAAACTGGATTTGAAAATCCCGACCAGTTATAGAAATTGGATTTGAAAATCCCGACCAGTTATAAAAACTGGATTTGAAAATCCCGACCAGTTATAAAACTGGATTTGAAAATCTTGACCAGTTATAGAAACTGGATTTGAAAATCCCGACTAGTTATAAAAACTGGATTTGAAAATCCCAACCAGTTATAGAAACTGGATTTCAAAATCCCGACCAATTATAAAAACTGGAGTTGAAAATCCCGACCAGTTATAACACTGAATTTGAAAATCCCGACAAGTTATAAAAACTGAATTTGAAAATCCCGACCAGTTATAGAAATTGGATTTGAAAATCCTGACCAGTTATAGAAACTGAATTTGAAATCCCGACCAGTTATAAAAACTGGATTTGAAAATCCCGACCTGTTATAAAACTGGATTTGAAAATCCCGACGAGTTATAGAAACTGAATTTGAAAATCCTGATGAGTTATAACACTGGATTTGAAAATCCCGACCAATTATAAAACTAGATTTGAAAATCCCGACCAGTTATAGAAAATGGATTTGAAAATTCCGACCAGTTATAAAACTGGATATGAAAATCCCGACCAGTTATAAAACTAGATTTGAAAATCCCGACTTGTTATAGATACTTGATTTGAAAATCCCGACCAGTTATAAAAACTGGAGTTAAAATCCCGACCAGTTATAGAAACTGGATTTGAAAATCCCGACCAGTTATAGAAACTGGATTTGAAAATCCCGACCAGTTATAAAAACTGGATTTGAAAATCCCGACCAGTTATAAAACTGGATTTGAAAATCCCGACCAGTTATAGAAACTGGATTTGAAAATTCTGATCAGTTATAACACTGGATTTGAAAATCCCGACCAATTATAAAACTAGATTTGAAAATCCGGACCTGTTATAGAAACTGGATTTGAAAATCCCGACCAGTTATAAAACTAGATTTTAAAATCCCAACCAGTTATAAAACTAGATTTTAAAATCCCGACCAGTTATAGAAACTGGATTTGAAAATCTTGACCAGTTATAGAAACTGGATTTGAAAATCCCGACCAGTTATAAAAACTAGATTTGAAAATCCCAACCAGTTATAGAAACTGGATTTGAAAATCCTGACCAGTTATAGAAACTGGATTTGAAAATATCGACCAGTTATAGAAACTGGATTTGAAAATCCGCACCAGTTATAAAACTGTATTTGAAAATCCCGACCAGTTATAGAAACTGGATTTGAAAATCCCGACTAGTTATAAAAACTAGATTTGAAAATCCCAACCAGTTATAAAAGCTGGATTTCAAAATCCCGACCAGTTATAAAAACTGGAGTTGAAAATCCCGACCAGTTATAACACTGAATTTGAAAATCCCGACAAGTTATAAAAACTGAATTTGAAAATCCCGACCAGTTATAGAAACTGGATTTGAAAATCCTGACCAGTTATAGAAACTGAATTTGAAATCCCGACCAGTTATAAAAACTGGATTTGAAAATCCCGACCAGTTATAAAACTGGATTTGAAAATCCCGACGAGTTATAGAAACTGAATTTGAAAATCCTGATGAGTTATAACACTGGATTTGAAAATCCCGACCAATTATAAAACTAGATTTGAAAATCCCGACCAGTTATAGAAAATGGATTTGAAAATTCCGACCAGTTATAAAACTGGATATGAAAATCCCAACCAGTTATAAAACTAGATTTGAAAATCCCGACTTGTTATAGATACTTGATTTGAAAATTCCGAGCAGTTACAAAAAACTGGAGTTAAAAATCCCGACCAGTTATAGAAACTGGATTTGAAAATCCCGACCAGTTATAGAAACTGGATTTGAAAATCCCGACCAGTTATAAAAACTGGATTTGAAAATCCCGACCAGTTATAAAACTGGATTTGAAAATCCCGACCAGTTATAGAAACTGGATTTGAAAATTCTGATCAGTTATAACACTGGATTTGAAAATCCCGACCAATTATAAAACTAGATTTGAAAATCCGAACCTGTTATAGCAACTGGATTTGAAAATCCCGACCTGTTATAAATCTGGATTTGAAAATCCCAACCAGTTATAAAACTAGATTTAAAAATCCCGACCAGTTATAGAAACTGCATTTGAAAATCCTGACCAGTTATAAAACTGGATTTGAAAATCCCGACCAGTTATAGAAATTGGATTTGAAAATACCGACCAGTTATGACACTAGATTTGGAAATCACGACCAGTTATAGAAACTGGATTTGAAAATCCCGACCAGTTATAGAAACTGGATTTGAAAATCCCGACCAGTTATAGAAACTAGATTTGAAAATCCCGACCAGTTGTAAAAACTGAATTTTGAAAATCCCGACCAGTTACAAAAACTGGATTTGAAAATCCCGACCAGTTATAAAAACTAGATTTGAAAATCCCGACCAGTTATAGAAACTGTATTTGAAAATCCCGACCAGTTATAGAAACTGGATTTGAAAATCCCGACCAGTTATAAAAACTAGATTTGAAAATCCCGACCAGTTATAAAACTGGATTTGAAAATCCCGACCAGTTATAGAAACTGGATTTGAAAATCCCGACCAGTTATAAAAACTGAATTTGAAAATCCCGACCAGTTATAGAAACTGGATTTTAAAATCCCGACCTGTTATAGAAACTGGATTTGAAAATCCCGACCAGTTATAGAAACTGGATTTGAAAATCCCGACCAGTTATAACACTGAATTTGAAAATCTCGACCAGTTATAAAAACTGGATTTGAAAATCCCGACCAGTTATAAAAACTGGATTTGAAAATCCTGATCAGTTATAGAAACTGAATTTGAAAATCCTGACCAGTTATAAAAACTGGATTTGAAAATCCTGACCAGTTATAGAAACTGAATTTGAAAATCCGGACCAGTTATAAAAACTGGATTTGAAAATCCCGACCAGTTATAAAACTAGATTTGAAAATCCCGACGAGTTATAGAAACTGAATTTGAAAATCCTGATCAGTTATAACACTGGATTTGAAAATCCCGACCAATTATAAAACTAGATTTGAAAATCCCGACCAGTTATAGAAAATGGATTTAAAAATCCCGACCAGTTATAAATCTGTAATTGAAAATCCCGACCAGTTATAGAAACTGGATTTCAAAATCCCGACCAGTTATAGAAACTGAATTTGAAAATCCCGACCAGTTATAGAAACTGGATTTGAAAATCCCGACCAGTTATAACACTAAATTTGAAAATCCCGACCGGTTATAAAAACTGGATTTGAAAATCGCGACCAGTTATAGAAACTTGATTTGAAAATCCTGACCAGTTATAAAAACTGGATTTGAAAATCCCGACCAGTTATAAAAACTGGATTTGAAAATCCCGACCAATTATAAAACTGGATTTGAAAATCCCGACCAGTTATAGAAACTGGATTTGAAAATCCCGACCAGTTATAAAATCTGGAATTGAAAATCCCGACCAGTTATAGAAACTGGATTTAAAAATCCCGACCAGTTATAACACTGAATTTGAAAATCCCGACCGGTTATAAAAACTGGATTTGAAAATCCCGACCAGTTATAGAAACTTGATTTGAAAATCCTGACCAGTTATAGAAACTGGATTTGAAAATCATGACCAGTTATAAAAACTGGATTTGAAAATCCCGACCAGTTATAAAACTGGATTTGAAAATCCCGACCAGTTATAGAAATTGGATTTGAAAATCCTGATCAGTTATAACACTGGATTTGAAAATCCCGACCAATTATAAAACTAGATTTGAAAATCCGGACCTGTTATATAAACTGTATTTGAAAATCCCGACCAGTTATAAATCTAGATTTGAAAATCCCAACCAGTTATAAAACTAGATTTTAAAATCCCGACCAGTTATAGAAACTGGATTTGAAAATCTTGACCAGTTATAGAAACTGGATTTGAAAATATCGACCAGTTATAGAAACTGGATTTGAAAATCCCGACCAGTTATAAAACTGCATTTGAAAATCCCGACCAGTTATAGAAACTGGATTTGAAAATCCCGACTAGTTATAAAAACTGGATTTGAAAATCCCAACCAGTTATAAAAACTAGATTTGAAAATCCCGACCAGTTATAGAAACTGGATTTGAAAATCTTGACCAGTTATAGAAACTGGATTTGAAAATCCCGACCAGTTATAAAAACTAGATTTGAAAATCCCAACCAGTTATAGAAACTGGATTTGAAAATCCTGACCAGTTATAGAAACTGGATTTGAAAATATCGACCAGTTATAGAAACTGGATTTGAAAATCCGGACCAGTTATAAAACTGTATTTGAAAATCCCGACCAGTTATAGAAACTGGATTTGAAAATCCCGACTAGTTATAAAAACTAGATTTGAAAATCCCAACCAGTTATAAAAACTGGATCTCAAAATCCCGACCAGTTATAAAAACTGGAGTTGAAAATCCCGACCAGTTATAACACTGAATTTGAAAATCCCGACAAGTTATAAAAACTGAATTTGAAAATCCCGACCAGTTATAGAAACTGGATTTGAAAATCCTGACCAGTTATAGAAACTGAATTTGAAATCCCGACCAGTTATAAAAACTGGATTTGAAAATCCCGACCAGTTATAAAACTGGATTTGAAAATCCCGACGAGTTATAGAAACTGAATTTGAAAATCCTGAAGAGTTATAACACTGGATTTGAAAATCCCGACCAATTATAAAACTAGATTTGAAAATCCCGACCAGTTATAGAAAATGGATTTGAAAATTCCGACCAGTTATAAAACTGGATATGAAAATCCCGACCAGTTATAAAACTAGATTTGAAAATCCCGACTTGTTATAGATACTTGATTTGAAAATTCCGACCAGTTACAAAAAACTGGAGTTAAAAATCCCGACCAGTTATAGAAACTGGATTTGAAAATCCCGACCAGTTATAGAAACTGCATTTGAAAATCCCGACCAGTTATAAAAACTGGATTTGAAAATCCCGACCAGTTATAAAACTGGATTTGAAAATCCCGACCAGTTATAGAAACTGGATTTGAAAATTCTGATCAGTTATAACACTGGATTTGAAAATCCCGACCAATTATAAAACTAGATTTGAAAATCCGGACCTGTTATAGCAACTGGATTTGAAAATCCCGACCTGTTATAAATCTGGATTTGAAAATCCCAACCAGTTATAAAACTAGATTTAAAAATCCCGACCAGTTATAGAAACTGCATTTGAAAATCCTGACCAGTTATAAAACTGGATTTGAAAATCCCGACCAGTTATAGAAATTGGATTTGAAAATACCGACCAGTTATGACACTAGATTTGGAAATCACGACCAGTTATAGAAACTGGATTTGAAAATCCCGACCAGTTATAGAAACTGGATTTGAAAATCCCGACCAGTTATAGAAACTAGATTTGAAAATCCCGACCAGTTGTAAAAACTGAATTTTGAAAATCCCGACCAGTTACAAAAACTGGATTTGAAAATCCCGACCAGTTATAAAAACTAGATTTGAAAATCCCGACCAGTTATAGAAACTGTATTTGAAAATCCCGACCAGTTATAGAAACTGGATTTGAAAATCCCGACCAGTTATAAAAACTAGATTTGAAAATCCCGACCAGTTATAAAACTGGATTTGAAAATCCCGACCAGTTATAGAAACTGGATTTGAAAATCCCGACCAGTTATAAAAACTGAATTTGAAAATCCCGACCAGTTATAGAAACTGGATTTGAAAATCCCGACCTGTTATAGAAACTGGATTTGAAAATCCCGACCAGTTATAGAAACTGGATTTGAAAATCCCGACCAGTTATAACACTGAATTTGAAAATCCCGACCAGTTATAAAAACTGGATTTGAAAATCCCGACCAGTTATAAAAACTGGATTTGAAAATCCTGATCAGTTATAGAAACTGAATTTGAAAATCCTGACCAGTTATAAAAACTGGATTTGAAAATCCTGACCAGTTATAGAAACTGAATTTGAAAATCCGGACCAGTTATAAAAACTGGATTTGAAAATCCCGACCAGTTATAAAACTAGATTTGAAAATCCCGACGAGTTATAGAAACTGAATTTGAAAATCCTGATCAGTTATAACACTGGATTTGAAAATCCCGACCAATTATAAAACTAGATTTGAAAATCCCGACCAGTTATAGAAAATGGATTTAAAAATCCCGACCAGTTATAAATCTGTAATTGAAAATCCCGACCAGTTATAGAAACTGGATTTCAAAATCCCGACCAGTTATAGAAACTGAATTTGAAAATCCCGACCAGTTATAGAAACTGGATTTGAAAATCCCGACCAGTTATAACACTAAATTTGAAAATCCCGACCGGTTATAAAAACTGGATTTGAAAATCGCGACCAGTTATAGAAACTTGATTTGAAAATCCTGACCAGTTATAAAAACTGGATTTGAAAATCCCGACCAGTTATAAAAACTGGATTTGAAAATCCCGACCAATTATAAAACTGGATTTGAAAATCCCGACCAGTTATAGAAACTGGATTTGAAAATCCCGACCAGTTATAAAATCTGGAATTGAAAATCCCGACCAGTTATAGAAACTGGATTTAAAAATCCCGACCAGTTATAACACTGAATTTGAAAATCCCGACCGGTTATAAAAACTGGATTTGAAAATCCCGACCAGTTATAGAAACTTGATTTGAAAATCCTGACCAGTTATAGAAACTGGATTTGAAAATCATGACCAGTTATAAAAACTGGATTTGAAAATCCCGACCAGTTATAAAACTGGATTTGAAAATCCCGACCAGTTATAGAAATTGGATTTGAAAATCCTGATCAGTTATAACACTGGATTTGAAAATCCCGACCAATTATAAAACTAGATTTGAAAATCCGGACCTGTTATATAAACTGTATTTGAAAATCCCGACCAGTTATAAATCTAGATTTGAAAATCCCAACCAGTTATAAAACTAGATTTTAAAATCCCGACCAGTTATAGAAACTGGATTTGAAAATCTTGACCAGTTATAGAAACTGGATTTGAAAATATCGACCAGTTATAGAAACTGGATTTGAAAATCCCGACCAGTTATAAAACTGCATTTGAAAATCCCGACCAGTTATAGAAACTGGATTTGAAAATCCCGACTAGTTATAAAAACTGGATTTGAAAATCCCAACCAGTTATAAAACTAGATTTGAAAATCCCGACCAGTTATAGAAAATGGATTTGAAAATTCCGACCAGTTATAAAACTGGATATGAAAATCCCGACTAGTTATAAAACTAGATTTGAAAATCCCGACTTGTTATAGATACTTGATTTGAAAATCCCGACCAGTTATAAAAACTGGAGTTAAAATCCCGACCAGTTATAGAAACTGGATTTGAAAATCCCGACCAGTTATAGAAACTGGATTTGAAAATCCCGACCAGTTATAAAAACTGGATTTGAAAATCCCGACCAGTTATAAAACTGGATTTGAAAATCCCGACCATATATAGAAACTGGATTTGAAAATTCTGATCAGTTATAACACTGGATTTGAAAATCCCGACCAATTATAAAACTAGATTTGAAAATCCGGACCTGTTATAGAAACTGGATTTGAAAATCCCGACCAGTTATAAATCTGGATTTAAAAATCCCAACCAGTTATAAAACTAGATTTTAAAATCTCGACCAGTTATAGAAACTGGATTTGAAAATCTTGACCAGTTATAGAAACTGGATTTGAAAATCCCGACCAGTTATAAAAACTAGATTTGAAAATCCCAACCAGTTATAGAAACTGGATTTGAAAATCCTGACCAGTTATAGAAACTGGATTTGAAAATATCGACCAGTTATAGAAACTGGATTTGAAAATCCGGACCAGTTATAAAACTGTATTTGAAAATCCCGACCAGTTATAGAAACTGGATTTGAAAATCCCGACTAGTTATAAAAAGTAGATTTGAAAATCCCAACCAGTTATAAAAACTGGATCTCAAAATCCCGACCAGTTATAAAAACTGGAGTTGAAAATCCCGACCAGTTATAACACTGAATTTGAAAATCCCGACAAGTTATAAAAACTGAATTTGAAAATCCCGACCAGTTATAGAAACTGGATTTGAAAATCCTGACCAGTTATAGAAACTGAATTTGAAATCCCGACCAGTTATAAAAACTGGATTTGAAAATCCCGACCAGTTATAAAACTGGATTTGAAAATCCCGACGAGTTATAGAAACTGAATTTGAAAATCCTGAAGAGTTATAACACTGGATTTGAAAATCCCGACCAATTATAAAACTAGATTTGAAAATCCCGACCAGTTATAGAAAATGGATTTGAAAATTCCGACCAGTTATAAAACTGGATATGAAAATCCCGACCAGTTATAAAACTAGATTTGAAAATCCCGACTTGTTATAGATACTTGATTTGAAAATTCCGACCAGTTACAAAAAACTGGAGTTAAAAATCCCGACCAGTTATAGAAACTGGATTTGAAAATCCCGACCAGTTATAGAAACTGCATTTGAAAATCCCGACCAGTTATAAAAACTGGATTTGAAAATCCCGACCAGTTATAAAACTGGATTTGAAAATCCCGACCAGTTATAGAAACTGGATTTGAAAATTCTGATCAGTTATAACACTGGATTTGAAAATCCCGACCAATTATAAAACTAGATTTGAAAATCCGGACCTGTTATAGCAACTGGATTTGAAAATCCCGACCTGTTATAAATCTGGATTTGAAAATATCAACCAGTTATAAAACTAGATTTAAAAATCCCGACCAGTTATAGAAACTGCATTTGAAAATCCTGACCAGTTATAAAACTGGATTTGAAAATCCCGACCAGTTATAGAAATTGGATTTGAAAATACCGACCAGTTATGACACTAGATTTGGAAATCACGACCAGTTATAGAAACTGGATTTGAAAATCCCGACCAGTTATAGAAACTGGATTTGAAAATCCCGACCAGTTATAGAAACTAGATTTGAAAATCCCGACCAGTTGTAAAAACTGAATTTTGAAAATCCCGACCAGTTACAAAAACTGGATTTGAAAATCCCGACCAGTTATAAAAACTAGATTTGAAAATCCCGACCAGTTATAGAAACTGTATTTGAAAATCCCGACCAGTTATAGAAACTGGATTTGAAAATCCCGACCAGTTATAAAAACTAGATTTGAAAATCCCGACCAGTTATAAAACTGGATTTGAAAATCCCGACCAGTTATAGAAACTGGATTTGAAAATCCCGACCAGTTATAAAAACTGAATTTGAAAATCCCGACCAGTTATAGAAACTGGATTTGAAAATCCCGACCTGTTATAGAAACTGGATTTGAAAATCCCGACCAGTTATAACACTGAATTTGAAAATCCCGACCAGTTATAAAAACTGGATTTGAAAATCCCGAACAGTTATAAAAACTGGATTTGAAAAT
Organism: Nuphar pumila; assembly: GCF_984573655.1. Lineage (NCBI taxonomy): Eukaryota > Viridiplantae > Streptophyta > Magnoliopsida > Nymphaeales > Nymphaeaceae > Nuphar > Nuphar pumila. Next base: position 64,134,692 of record NC_143258.1, read on the forward strand.
CCTGATCAGTTATAGAAACTGAATTTGAAAATCCTGACCAGTTATAAAAACTGGATTTGAAAATCCTGACCAGTTATAGAAACTGAATTTGAAAATCCGGACCAGTTATAAAAACTGGATTTGAAAATCCCGACCAGTTATAAAACTAGATTTGAAAATCCCGACGAGTTATAGAAACTGAATTTGAAAATCCTGATCAGTTATAACACTGGATTTGAAAATCCCGACCAATTATAAAACTAGATTTGAAAATCCCGACCAGTTATAGAAAATGGATTTAAAAATCCCGACCAGTTATAAATCTGTAATTGAAAATCCCGACCAGTTATAGAAACTGGATTTCAAAATCCCGACCAGTTATAGAAACTGAATTTGAAAATCCCGAACAGTTATAGAAACTGGATTTGAAAATCCCGACCAGTTATAACACTAAATTTGAAAATCCCGACCAGTTATAACACTAAATTTGAAAATCCCGACCGGTTATAAAAACTGGATTTGAAAATCCCGACCAGTTATAGAAACTTGATTTGAAAATCCTGACCAGTTATAAAAACTGGATTTGAAAATCCCGACCAGTTATAAAAACTGGATTTGAAAATCCCGACCAATTACAAAACTGGATTTGAAAATCCCGACCAGTTATAGAAACTGGATTTGAAAATCCCGACCAGTTATAAAATCTGGAATTGAAAATCCCGACCAGTTATAGAAACTGGATTTCAAAATCCCGACCAGTTATAACACTGAATTTGAAAATCCCGACCGGTTATAAAAACTGGATTTGAAAATTCCGACCAGTTATAGAAACTTGATTTGAAAATCCTGACCAGTTATAGAAACTGGATTTGAAAATCCCGACCAGTTATAAAAACTGGATTTGAAAATCCCGACCAGTTATAAAACTGGATTTGAAAATCCCGACCAGTTATAGAAACTGGATTTGAAAATCCTGATCAGTTATAACACTGGATTTGAAAATCCCGACCAATTATAAAACTAGATTTGAAAATCCGGACCTGTTATATAAACTGTATTTGAAAATCCCGACCAGTTATAAATCTAGATTTGAAAATCCCAACCAGTTATAAAACTAGATTTTAAAATCCCGACCAGTTATAGAAACTGGATTTGAAAATCTTGACCAGTAATAGAAACTGGATTTGAAAATATCGACCAGTTATAGAAACTGGATTTGAAAATCCCGACCAGTTATAAAACTGCATTTGAAAATCTCCACCAGTTATAGAAACTAGATTTGAAAATCCCGACTAGTTATAAAAACTGGATTTGAAAATCCCAACCAGTTATAAAACTAGATTTAAAAATCCCGACCAGTTATAGAAACTGCATTTGAAAATCCTGACCAGTTATAAAACTGGATTTGAAAATCCCGACCAGTTATAGAAATTGGATTTGAAAATCCCGACCAGTTATAAAAACTGTATCTGAAAATCCCGACCAGTTATAAAACTGGATTTGAAAATCTCGACCAGTTATAGAAACTGGATTTGAAAATCCCGACTAGTTATAAAAACTGGATTTGAAAATCCCAACCAGTTATAGAAACTGGATTTCAAAATCCCGACCAGTTATAAAAACTGGAGTTGAAAATCCCGACCAGTTATAAAACTGGATTTGAAAATCCCGACCAGTTATAGAAACTGGATTTGAAAATCCTGACCAGTTATAGAAACTGAATTTGAAATCCGGACCAGTTATAAAAACTGGATTTGAAAATCCCGACCAGTTATAAAACTGGATTTGAAAATCCCGACGAGTTATAGAAACTGAATTTGAAAATCCTGATGAGTTATAACACTGGATTTGAAAATCCCGACCAATTATAAAACTAGATTTGAAAATCCCGACCAGTTATAGAAAATGGATTTGAAAATTCCGACCAGTTATAAAACTGGATATGAAAATCCCGACCAGTTATAAAACTAGATTTGAAAATCCTGACTTGTTATAGATACTTGATTTGAAAATCCCGACCAGTTATAAAAACTGGAGTTAAAATCCCGACCAGTTATAGAAACTGGATTTGAAAATCCCGACCAGTTATAGAAACTGGATTTGAAAATCCCGACCAGTTATAAAAACTGGATTTGAAAATCCCGACCAGTTATAAAACTGGATTTGAAAATCCCGACCAGTTATAGAAACTGGATTTGAAAATTCTGATCAGTTATAACACTGGATTTGAAAATCCCGACCAATTATAAAACTAGATTTGAAAATCCGGACCTGTTATAGAAACTGGATTTGAAAATCCCGATCAGTTATAAATCTGGATTTGAAAATCCCAACCAGTTATAAAACTAGATTTTAAAATCCCGACCAGTTATAGAAACTGGATTTGAAAATCTTGACCAGTTATAGAAACTGGATTTGAAAATCCCGACCAGTTATAAAAACTAGATTTGAAAATCCCAACCAGTGATAGAAACTGGATTTGAAAATCCTGACCAGTTATAGAAACTGGATTTGAAAATATCGACCAGTTATAGAAACTGGATTTGAAAATCCGGACCAGTTATAAAACTGTATTTGAAAATCCCGACCAGTTATAGAAACTGGATTTGAAAATCCCGACTAGTTATAAAAACTGGATTTGAAAATCCCAACCAGTTATAAAAACTGGATTTCAAAATCCCGACCAGTTATAAAAACTGGAGTTGAAAATCCCGACTAGTTATAACACTGAATTTGAAAATCCCGACAAGTTATAAAAACTGAATTTGAAAATCCCGACCAGTTATAGAAACTGGATTTGAAAATCCTGACCAGTTATAGAAACTGAATTTGAAATCCCGACCAGTTATAAAAACTGGATTTGAAAATCCCGACCAGTTATAAAACTGGATTTGAAAATCCCGACGAGTTATAGAAACTGAATTTGAAAATCCTGATGAGTTATAACACTGGATTTGAAAATCCCGACCAATTATAAAACTAGATTTGAAAATCCCGACCAGTTATAGAAAATGGATTTGAAAATTCCGACCAGTTATAAAACTGGATATGAAAATCCCGACCAGTTATAAAACTAGATTTAAAAATCCCGACTTGTTATAGATACTTGATTTGAAAATTCCGACCAATTATAAAAACTGGAGTTAAAAATCCCGACCAGTTATAGAAACTGGATTTGAAAATCCCGACCAGTTATAGAAACTGGATTTGAAAATCCCGGCCAGTTATAAAAACTGGATTTGAAAATCCCGACCAGTTATAAAACTGGATTTGAAAATCCCGACCAGTTATAGAAACTGGATTTGAAAATTCTGATCAGTTATAACACTGGATTTGAAAATCCCGACCAATTATAAAACTAGATTTGAAAATCCGGACCTGTTATAGCAACTGGATTTGAAAATCCCGACCTGTTATAAATCTGGATTTGAAAATCCCAACCAGTTATAAAACTAGATTTAAAAATCCCGACCAGTTATAGAAACTGCATTTGAAAATCCTGACCAGTTATAAAACTGGATTTGAAAATCCCGACCAGTTATAGAAATTGGATTTGAAAATACCGACCAGTTATGACACTAGATTTGGAAATCACGACCAGTTATAGAAACTGGACTTGAAAATCCCGACCAGTTATAGAAACTGGATTTGAAAATCCCGACCAGTTATAGAAACTGGATTTGAAAATCCCGACCAGTTGTAAAAACTGAATTTTGAAAATCCCGACCAGTTACAAAAACTGGATTTGAAAATCCCGACCAGTTGTAAAAACTAGATTTGAAAATCCCGACCAGTTATAGAAACTGTATTTGAAAATCCCGACCAGTTATAGAAACTGGATTTGAAAATCCCGACCAGTTATAAAAACTAGATTTGAAAATCCCGACCAGTTATAAAACTGGATTTGAAAATCCCGACCAGTTATAGAAACTGGATTTGAAAATCCCGACCAGTTATAAAAACTGGATTTGAAAATCTCGACTAGTTATAGAAACTGGATTTGAAAATCCTGACCTGTTATAGAAACTGTATTTGAAAATCCCGACCAGTTATAGAAACTGGATTTGAAAATCCCGACCAGTTATAACACTGAATTTGAAAATCCCGACCAGTTATAAAAACTGGATTTGAAAATCCCGACCAGTTATAAAAACTGGATTTGAAAATCCTGATCAGTTATAGAAACTGAATTTGAAAATCCTGACCAGTTATAAAAACTGGATTTGAAAATCCTGACCAGTTATAGAAACTGAATTTGAAAATCCGGACCAGTTAAAAAAACTGGATTTGAAAATCCCGACCAGTTATAAAACTAGATTTGAAAATCCCGGCGAGTTATAGAAACTGAATTTGAAAATCCTGATCAGTTATAACACTGGATTTGAAAATCCCGACCAATTATAAAACTAGATTTGAAAATCCCGACCAGTTATAGAAAATGGATTTAAAAATCCCGACCAAGTATAAATCTGTAATTGAAAATCCCGACCAGTTATAGAAACTGGATTTCAAAATCCCGACCAGTTATAGAAACTGAATTTGAAAATCCCGACCAGTTATAGAAACTGGATTTGAAAATCCCGACCAGTTATAACACTAAATTTGAAAATCCCGACCGGTTATAAAAATTGGATTTGAAAATCCCGACCAGTTATAGAAACTTGATTTGAAAATCCTGACCAGTTATAAAAACTGGATTTGAAAATCCCGACCAGTTATAAAAACTGGATTTGAAAATCCCGACCAATTATAAAACTGGATTTGAAAATCCCGACCAGTTATAGAAACTGGATTTGAAAATCCCGACCAGTTATAAAATCTGGAATTGAAAATCCCGACCAGTTATAGAAACTGGATTTCAAAATCCCGACCAGTTATAACACTGAATTTGAAAATCCCGACCGGTTATAAAAACTGGATTTGAAAATCCCGACCAGTTATAGAAACTTGATTTGAAAATCCTGACCAGTTATAGAAACTGGATTTGAAAATCCCGACTAGTTATAAAAACTGGATTTGAAAATCCCGACCAGTTATAAAACTGGATTTGAAAATCCCGACCAGTTATAGAAACTGGATTTGAAAATCCTGATCAGTTATAACACTGGATTTGAAAATCCCGACCAATTATAAAACTAGATTTGAAAATCCGGACCTGTTATAGAAACTGTATTTGAAAATCCCGACCAGTTATAAATCTAGATTTGAAAATCCCAACCAGTTATAAAACTAGATTTTAAAATCCCGACCAGTTATAGAAACTGGATTTGAAAATCTTGACCAGTTATAGAAACTGGATTTGAAAATATCGACCAGTTATAGAAACTGGATTTGAAAATCCCGACCAGTTATAAAACTGCATTTGAAAATCCCGACCAGTTATAGAAACTGGATTTGAAAATCCCGACTAGTTATAAAAACTGGATTTGAAAATCCCAACCAGTTATAAAACTAGATTTAAAAATCCCGACCAGTTATAGAAACTGCATTTGAAAATCCTGACCAGTTATAAAACTGGATTTGAAAATCCCGACCAGTTATAGAAATTGGATTTGAAAATCCCGACCAGTTATAAAAACTGGATTTGAAAATCCCGACCAGTTATAAAACTGGATTTGAAAATCTCGACCAGTTATAGAAACTGGATTTGAAAATCCCGACTAGTTATAAAAACTGGATTTGAAAATCCCAACCAGTTATAGAAACTGGATTTCAAAATCCCGACCAGTTATAAAAACTGGAGTTGAAAATCCCGACCAGTTATAACACTGAATTTGAAAATCCCGACAAGTTATAAAAACTGAATTTGAAAATCCCGACCAGTTATAGAAACTGGATTTGAAAATCCTCACCAGTTATAGAAACTGAATTTGAAATCCCGACCAGTTATAAAAACTGGATTTGAAAATCCCGACCAGTTATAAAACTGGATTTGAAAATCCCGACGAGTTATAGAAACTGAATTTGAAAATCCTGATGAGTTATAACACTGGATTTGAAAATCCCGACCAATTATAAAACTAGATTTGAAAATCCCGACCAGTTATAGAAAATGGATTTGAAAATTCCGACCAGTTATAAAACTGGATATGAAAATCCCGACCAGTTATAAAACTAGATTTGAAAATCCTGACTTGTTATAGATACTTGATTTGAAAATCCCGACCAGTTATAAAAACTGGAGTTAAAATCCCGACCAGTTATAGAAACTGGATTTGAAAATCCCGACCAGTTATAGAAACTGGATTTGAAAATCCCGACCAGTTATAAAAACTGGATTTGAAAATCCCGACCAGTTATAAAACTGGATTTGAAAATCCCGACCAGTTATAGAAACTGGATTTGAAAATTCTGATCAGTTATAACACTGGATTTGAAAATCCCGACCAATTATAAAACTAGATTTGAAAATCCGGACCTGTTATAGAAACTGGATTTGAAAATCCCAACCAGTTATAAAACTAGATTTTAAAATCCCGACCAGTTATAGAAACTGGATTTGAAAATCTTGACCAGTTATAGAAACTGGATTTGAAAATCCCGACCAGTTATAAAAACTAGATTTGAAAATCCCAACCAGTTGTAGAAACTGGATTTGAAAATCCTGACCAGTTATAGAAACTGGATTTGAAAATATCGACCAGTTATAGAAACTGGATTTGAAAATCCGGACCAGTTATAAAACTGTATTTGAAAATCCCGACCAGTTATAGAAACTGGATTTGAAAATCCCGACTAGTTATAAAAACTGGATTTGAAAATCCCGACCAATTATAAAACTAGATTTGAAAATCCGGACCTGTTATAGCAACTGGATTTGAAAATCCCGACCTGTTATAAATCTGGATTTGAAAATCCCAACCAGTTATAAAACTAGATTTAAAAATCCCGACCAGTTATAGAAACTGCATTTGAAAATCCTGACCAGTTATAAAACTGGATTTGAAAATCCCGACCAGTTATAGAAATTGGATTTGAAAATACCGACCAGTTATGACACTAGATTTGGAAATCACGACCAGTTATAGAAACTGGATTTGAAAATCCCGACCAGTTATAGAAACTGGATTTGAAAATCCCGACCAGTTATAGAAACTGGATTTGAAAATCCCGACCAGTTGTAAAAACTGAATTTTGAAAATCCCGACCAGTTACAAAAACTGGATTTGAAAATCCCGACCAGTTATAAAAACTAGATTTGAAAATCCCGACCAGTTATAGAAACTGTATTTGAAAATCCCGACCAGTTATAGAAACTGGATTTGAAAATCCCGACCAGTTATAAAAACTAGATTTGAAAATCCCGACCAGTTATAAAACTGGATTTGAAAATCCCGACCAGTTATAGAAACTGGATTTGAAAATCCCGACCAGTTATAAAAACTGGATTTGAAAATCTCGACTAGTTATAGAAACTGGATTTGAAAATCCTGACCTGTTATAGAAACTGTATTTGAAAATCCCGACCAGTTATAGAAACTGGATTTGAAAATCCCGACCAGTTATAACACTGAATTTGAAAATCCCGACCAGTTATAAAAACTGGATTTGAAAATCCCGACCAGTTATAAAAACTGGATTTGAAAATCCTGATCAGTTATAGAAACTGAATTTGAAAATCCTGACCAGTTATAAAAACTGGATTTGAAAATCCTGACCAGTTATAGAAACTGAATTTGAAAATCCGGACCAGTTAAAAAAACTGGATTTGAAAATCCCGACCAGTTATAAAACTAGATTTGAAAATCCCGGCGAGTTATAGAAACTGAATTTGAAAATCCTGATCAGTTATAACACTGGATTTGAAAATCCCGACCAATTATAAAACTAGATTTGAAAATCCCGACCAGTTATAGAAAATGGATTTAAAAATCCCGACCAAGTATAAATCTGTAATTGAAAATCCCGACCAGTTATAGAAACTGGATTTCAAAATCCCGACCAGTTATAGAAACTGAATTTGAAAATCCCGACCAGTTATAGAAACTGGATTTGAAAATCCCGACCAGTTATAACACTAAATTTGAAAATCCCGACCGGTTATAAAAATTGGATTTGAAAATCCCGACCAGTTATAGAAACTTGATTTGAAAATCCTGACCAGTTATAAAAACTGGATTTGAAAATCCCGACCAGTTATAAAAACTGGATTTGAAAATCCCGACCAATTATAAAACTGGATTTGAAAATCCCGACCAGTTATAGAAACTGGATTTGAAAATCCCGACCAGTTATAAAATCTGGAATTGAAAATCCCGACCAGTTATAGAAACTGGATTTGAAAATCCCGACCTGTTATAAATCTGGATTTGAAAATCCCAACCAGTTATAAAACTAGATTTAAAAATCCCGACCAGTTATAGAAACTGCATTTGAAAATCCTGACCAGTTATAAAACTGGATTTGAAAATCCCGACCAGTTATAGAAATTGGATTTGAAAATACCGACCAGTTATGACACTAGATTTGGAAATCACGACCAGTTATAGAAACTGGATTTGAAAATCTCGACCAGTTATAGAAACTGGATTTGAAAATCCCGACCAGTTATAGAAACTGGATTTGAAAATCCCGACCAGTTGTAAAAACTGAATTTTGAAAATCCCGACCAGTTACAAAAACTGGATTTGAAAATCCCGACCAGTTATAAAAACTAGATTTGAAAATCCCGACCAGTTATAGAAACTGTATTTGAAAATCCCGACCAGTTATAGAAACTGGATTTGAAAATCCCGACCAGTTATAAAAACTAGATTTGAAAATCCCGACCAGTTATAAAACTGGATTTGAAAATCCCGACCAGTTATAGAAACTGGATTTGAAAATCCCGACCAGTTATAAAAACTGAATTTGAAAATCCCGACCAGTTATAGAAACTGGATTTGAAAATCCCGACCTGTTATAGAAACTGGATTTGAAAATCCCGACCAGTTATAGAAACTGGATTTGAAAATCCCGACCAGTTATAACACTGAATTTGAAAATCCCGACCAGTTATAAAAACTGGATTTGAAAATCCCGACCAGTTATAAAAACTGGATTTGAAAATCCTGATCAGTTATAGAAACTGAATTTGAAAATCCTGACCAGTTATAAAAACTGGATTTGAAAATCCTGACCAGTTATAGAAACTGAATTTGAAAATCCGGACCAGTTATAAAAACTGGATTTGAAAATCCCGACCAGTTATAAAACTAGATTTGAAAATCCCGACGAGTTATAGAAACTGAATTTGAAAATCCTGATCAGTTATAACACTGGATTTGAAAATCCCGACCAATTATAAAACTAGATTTGAAAATCCCGACCAGTTATAGAAAATGGATTTAAAAATCCCGACCAGTTATAAATCTGTAATTGAAAATCCCGACCAGTTGTAGAAACTGGATTTCAAAATCCCGACCAGTTATAGAAACTGAATTTGAAAATCCCGAACAGTTATAGAAACTGGATTTGAAAATCCCGACCAGTTATAACACTAAATTTGAAAATCCCGACCAGTTATAACACTAAATTTGAAAATCACGACCGGTTATAAAAACTGGATTTGAAAATCCCGACCAGTTATAGAAACTTGATTTGAAAATCCTGACCAGTTATAAAAACTGGATTTGAAAATCCCGACCAGTTATAAAAACTGGATTTGAAAATCCCGACCAATTATAAAACTGGATTTGAAAATCCCGACCAGTTATAGAAACTGGATTTGAAAATCCCGACCAGTTATAAAATCTGGAATTGAAAATCCCGACAAGTTATAGAAACTGGATTTCAAAATCCCGACCAGTTATAACACTGAATTTGAAAATCCCGACCGGTTATAAAAACTGGATTTGAAAATTCCGACCAGTTATAGAAACTTGATTTGAAAATCCTGACCAGTTATAGAAACTGGATTTGAAAATCCCGACCAGTTATAAAAACAGGATTTGAAAATCCCGACCAGTTATAAAACTGGATTTGAAAATCCCGACCAGTTATAGAAACTGGATTTGAAAATCCTGATCAGTTATAACACTGGATTTGAAAATCCCGACCAATTATAAAACTAGATTTGAAAATCCGGACCTGTTATATAAACTGTATTTGAAAATCCCGACCAGTTATAAATCTAGATTTGAAAATCCCAACCAGTTATAAAACTAGATTTTAAAATCCCGACCAGTTATAGAAACTGGATTTGAAAATATCGACCAGTTATAGAAACTGGATTTGAAAATCCCGACCAGTTATAAAACTGCATTTGAAAATCCCGACCAGTTATAGAAACTGGATTTGAAAATCCCGACTAGTTATAAAAACTGGATTTGAAAATCCCAACCAGTTATAAAACTAGATTTAAAAATCCCGACCAGTTATAGAAACTGCATTTGAAAATCCTGACCAGTTATAAAACTGGATTTGAAAATCCCGACCAGTTATAGAAATTGGATTTGAAAATCCCGACCAGTTATAAAAACTGGATTTGAAAATCCCGACCAGTTATAAAACTGGATTTGAAAATCTCGACCAGTTATAGAAACTGGATTTGAAAATCCCGACTAGTTATAAAAACTGGATTTGAAAATCCCAACCAGTTATAGAAACTGGATTTCAAAATCCCGACCAGTTATAAAAACTGGAGTTGAAAATCCCGACCAGTTATAACACTGAATTTGAAAATCCCGACAAGTTATAAAAACTGAATTTGAAAATCCCGACCAGTTATAGAAACTGGATTTGAAAATCCTGACCAGTTATAGAAACTGAATTTGAAATCCCGACCAGTTATAAAAACTGGATTTGAAAATCCCGACCAGTTATAAAACTGGATTTGAAAATCCCGACGAGTTATAGAAACTGAATTTGAAAATTCTGATGAGTTATAACACTGGATTTGAAAATCCCGACCAATTATAAAACTAGATTTGAAAATCCCGACCAGTTATAGAAAATGGATTTGAAAATTCCGACCAGTTATAAAACTGGATAAGAAAATCCCGACCAGTTATAAAACTAGATTTGAAAATCCTGACTTGTTATAGATACTTGATTTGAAAATCCCGACCAGTTATAAAAACTGGAGTTAAAATCCCGACCAGTTATAGAAACTGGATTTGAAAATCCCGACCAGTTATAGAAACTGGATTTGAAAATCCCGACCAGTTATAAAAACTGGATTTGAAAATCCCGACCAGTTATAAAACTGGATTTGAAAATCCCGACCAGTTATAGAAACTGGATTTGAAAATTCTGATCAGTTATAACACTGGATTTGAAAATCCCGACCAATTATAAAACTAGATTTGAAAATCCGGACCTGTTATAGAAACTGGATTTGAAAATCCCGACCAGTTATAAATCTGGATTTGAAAATCCCAACCAGTTATAAAACTAGATTTTAAAATCCCGACCAGTTATAGAAATTGGATTTGAAAATCTTGACCAGTTATAGAAACTGGATTTGAAAATCCCGACCAGTTATAAAAACTAGATTTGAAAATCCCAACCAGTTATAGAAACTGGATTTGAAAATCCTGACCAGTTATAGAAACTGGATTTGAAAATATCGACCAGTTATAGAAACTGGATTTGAAAATCCGGACCAGTTATAAAACTGTATTTGAAAATCCCGACCAGTTATAGAAACTGGATTTGAAAATCCCGACTAGTTATAAAAACTGGATTTGAAAATCCCAACCAGTTATAAAAACTGGATTTCAAAATCCCGACCAGTTATAAAAACTGTAGTTGAAAATCCCGACCAGTTATAACACTGAATTTGAAAATCTCGACAAGTTATAAAAACTGAATTTGAAAATCCCGACCAGTTATAGAAACTGGATTTGAAAATCCTGACCAGTTATAGAAACTGAATTTGAAATCCCGACCAGTTATAAAAACTGGATTTGAAAATCCCGACCAGTTATAAAACTGGATTTGAAAATCCCGACGAGTTATAGAAACTGAATTTGAAAATCCTGATGAGTTATAACACTGGATTTGAAAATCCCGACCAATTATAAAACTAGATTTGAAAATCCCGACCAGTTATAGAAAATGGATTTGAAAATTCCGACCAGTTATAAAACTGGATATGAAAATCCCAACCAGTTATAAAACTAGATTTGAAAATCCCGACTTGTTATAGATACTTGATTTGAAAATTCCGACCAGTTATAAAAACTGGAGTTAAAAATCCCGACCAGTTATAGAAACTGGATTTGAAAATCCCGACCAGTTATAGAAACTGGATTTGAAAATCCCGGCCAGTTATAAAAACTGGATTTGAAAATCCCGACCAGTTATAAAACTGGATTTGAAAATCCCGACCAGTTATAGAAACTGGATTTGAAAATTCTGATCAGTTATAACACTGGATTTGAAAATTCCGACCAATTATAAAACTAGATTTGAAAATCCGGACCTGTTATAGCAACTGGATTTGAAAATCCCGACCTGTTATAAATCTAGATTTGAAAATCCCAACCAGTTATAAAACTAGATTTAAAAATCCCGACCAGTTATAGAAACTGCATTTGAAAATCCTGACCAGTTATAAAACTGGATTTGAAAATCCCGACCAGTTATAGAAATTGGATTTGAAAATACCGACCAGTTATGACACTAGATTTGGAAATCACGACCAGTTATAGAAACTGGATTTGAAAATCCCGACCAGTTATAGAAACTGGATTTGAAAATCCCGACCAGTTATAGAAACTGGATTTGAAAATCCCGACCAGTTGTAAAAACTGAATTTTGAAAATCCCGACCAGTTACAAAAACTGGATTTGAAAATCCCGACCAGTTATAAAAACTAGATTTGAAAATCCCGACCAGTTATAGAAACTGTATTTGAAAATCCCGACCAGTTATAGAAACTGGATTTGAAAATCCCGACCAGTTATAAAAACTAGATTTGAAAATCCCGACCAGTTATAAAACTGGATTTGAAAATCCCGACCAGTTATAGAAACTGGATTTGAAAATCCCGACCAGTTATAAAAACTGGATTTGAAAATCCCGACTAGTTATAGAAACTGGATTTGAAAATCCCGACCTGTTATAGAAACTGTATTTGAAAATCCCGACCAGTTATAGAAACTGGATTTGAAAATCCCGACCAGTTATAACACTGAATTTGAAAATCCCGACCAGTTATAAAAACTGGATTTGAAAATCCCGACCAGTTATAAAAACTAGATTTGAAAATCCTGATCAGTTATAGAAACTGAATTTGAAAATCCTGACCAGTTATAAAAACTGGATTTGAAAATCCTGACCAGTTATAGAAACTGAATTTGAAAATCCGGACCAGTTATAAAAACTGGATTTGAAAATCCCGACCAGTTATAAAACTAGATTTGAAAATCCCGACGAGTTATAGAAACTGAATTTGAAAATCCTGATCAGTTATAACACTGGATTTGAAAATCCCGACCAATTATAAAACTAGATTTGAAAATCCCGACCAGTTATAGAAAATGGATTTAAAAATCCCGACCAGTTATAAATCTGTAATTGAAAATCCCGACCAGTTATAGAAACTGGATTTCAAAATCCCGACCAGTTATAGAAACTGAATTTGAAAATCCCGACCAGTTATAGAAACTGGATTTGAAAATCCCGACCAGTTATAGAAACTGGATTTGAAAATCCCGACCAGTTATAAAAACTAGATTTGAAAATCCCGACCAGTTATAAAACTGGATTTGAAAATCCCGACCAGTTATAGAAACTGGATTTGAAAATCCCGACCAGTTATAAAAACTGGATTTGAAAATCCCGACTAGTTATAGAAACTGGATTTGAAAATCCCGACCTGTTATAGAAACTGTATTTGAAAATCCCGACCAGTTATAGAAACTGGATTTGAAAATCCCGACCAGTTATAACACTGAATTTGAAAATCCCGACCAGTTATAAAAACTGGATTTGAAAATCCCGACCAGTTATAAAAACTAGATTTGAAAATCCTGATCAGTTATAGAAACTGAATTTGAAAATCCTGACCAGTTATAAAAACTGGATTTGAAAATCCTGACCAGTTATAGAAACTGAATTTGAAAATCCGGACCAGTTATAAAAACTGGATTTGAAAATCCCGACCAGTTATAAAACTAGATTTGAAAATCCCGACGAGTTATAGAAACTGAATTTGAAAATCCTGATCAGTTATAACACTGGATTTGAAAATCCCGACCAATTATAAAACTAGATTTGAAAATCCCGACCAGTTATAGAAAATGGATTTAAAAATCCCGACCAGTTATAAATCTGTAATTGAAAATCCCGACCAGTTATAGAAACTGGATTTCAAAATCCCGACCAGTTATAGAAACTGAATTTGAAAATCCCGACCAGTTATAGAAACTGGATTTGAAAATCCCGACCAGTTATAACACTAAATTTGAAAATCCCGATCGGTTATAAAAATTGGATTTGAAAATCCCGACCAGTTATAGAAACTTGATTTGAAAATCCTGACCAGTTATAAAAACTGGATTTGAAAATCCCGACCAGTTATAAAAACTGGATTTGAAAATCCCGACCAATTATAAAACTGGATTTGAAAATCCCGACCAGTTATAGAAACTGGATTTGAAAATCCCGACCAGTTATAAAATCTGGAATTGAAAATCCCGACCAGTTATAGAAACTGGATTTCAAAATCCCGACCAGTTATAACACTGAATTTGAAAATCCCGACCGGTTATAAAAACTGGATTTGAAAATCCCGACCAGTTATAGAAACTTGATTTGAAAATCCTGATCAGTTATAGAAACTGGATTTGAAAATCCCGACCAGTTATAAAAACTGGATTTGAAAATCCCGACCAGTTATAAAACTGGATTTGAAAATCCCGACCAGTTATAGAAACTGGATTTGAAAATCCTGATCAGTTATAACACTGGATTTGAAAATCCCGACCAATTATAAAACTAGATTTGAAAATCCGGACCTGTTATAGAAACTGTATTTGAAAATCCCGACCAGTTATAAATCTAGATTTGAAAATCCCAACCAGTTATAAAACTAGATTTTAAAATCCCGACCAGTTATAGAAACTGGATTTGAAAATCTTGACCAGTTATAGAAACTGGATTTGAAAATATCGACCAGTTATAGAAACTGGATTTGAAAATCCCGACCAGTTATAAAACTGCATTTGAAAATCCCGACCAGTTATAGAAACTGGATTTGAAAATCCCGACTAGTTATAAAAACTGGATTTGAAAATCCCAACCAGTTATAAAACTAGATTTAAAAATCCCGACCAGTTATAGAAACTGCATTTGAAAATCCTGACCAGTTATAAAACTGGATTTGAAAATCCCGACCAGTTATAGAAATTGGATTTGAAAATCCCGACCAGTTATAAAAACTGGATTTGAAAATCCCGACCAGTTATAAAACTGGATTTGAAAATCTCGACCAGTTATAGAAACTGGATTTGAAAATCCCGACTAGTTATAAAAACTGGATTTGAAAATCCCAACCAGTTATAGAAACTGGATTTCAAAATCCCGAACAGTTATAAAAACTGGATTTGAAAATCCCGACCAGTTATAACACTGAATTTGAAAATCCCGACAAGTTATAAAAACTGAATTTGAAAATCCCGACCAGTTATAGAAACTGGATTTGAAAATCCTGACCAGTTATAGAAACTGAATTTGAAATCCCGACCAGTTATAAAAACTGGATTTGAAAATCCCGACCAGTTATAAAACTGGATTTGAAAATCCCGACGAGTTATAGAAACTGAATTTGAAAATCCTGATGAGTTATAACACTGGATTTGAAAATCCCGACCAATTATAAAACTAGATTTGAAAATCCCGACCAGTTATAGAAAATGGATTTGAAAATTCCGACCAGTTATAAAACTGGATATGAAAATCCCGACCAGTTATAAAACTAGATTTGAAAATCCCGACTTGTTATAGATACTTGATTTGAAAATCCCGACCAGTTATAAAAACTGGAGTTAAAATCCCGACCAGTTATAGAAACTGGATTTGACAATCCCGACCAGTTATAGAAACTGGATTTGAAAATCCCGACCAGTTATAAAAACTGGATTTGAAAATCCCGACCAGTTATAAAACTGGATTTGAAAATCCCGACCAGTTATAGAAACTGGATTTGAAAATTCTGATCAGTTATAACACTGGATTTGAAAATCCCGACCAATTATAAAACTAGATTTGAAAATCCGGACCTGTTATAGAAACTGGATTTGAAAATCCCGACCAGTTATAAATCTGGATTTGAAAATCTCAACCAGTTATAAAACTAGATTTTAAAATCCCGACCAGTTATAGAAACTGGATTTGAAAATCTTGACCAGTTATAGAAACTGGATTTGAAAATCCCGACCAGTTATAAAAACTAGATTTGAAAATCCCAACCAGTTGTAGAAACTGGATTTGAAAATCCTGACCAGTTATAGAAACTGGATTTGAAAATATCGACCAGTTATAGAAACTGGATTTGAAAATCCGGACCAGTTATAAAACTGTATTTGAAAATCCCGACCAGTTATAGAAACTGGATTTGAAAATCCCGACTAGTTATAAAAACTGGATTTGAAAATCCCAACCAGTTATAAAAACTGGATTTCAAAATCCCGACCAGTTATAAAAACTGGAGTTGAAAATCCCGACCAGTTATAACACTGAATTTGAAAATCCCGACAAGTTATAAAAACTGAATTTGAAAATCCCGACCAGTTATAGAAACTGGATTTGAAAATCCTGACCAGTTATAGAAACTGAATTTGAAATCCCGACCAGTTATAAAAACTGGATTTGAAAATCCCGACCAGTTATAAAACTGGATTTGAAAATCCCGACGAGTTATAGAAACTGAATTTGAAAATCCTGATGAGTTATAACACTGGATTTGAAAATCCCGACCAATTATAAAACTAGATTTGAAAATCCCGACCAGTTATAGAAAATGGATTTGAAAATTCCGACCAGTTATAAAACTGGATATGAAAATCCCGACCAGTTATAAAACTAGATTTGAAAATCCTGACTTGTTATAGATACTTGATTTGAAAATCCCGACCAGTTATAAAAACTGGAGTTAAAATCCCGACCAGTTATAGAAACTGGATTTGAAAATCCCGACCAGTTATAGAAACTGGATTTGAAAATCCCGACCAGTTATAAAAACTGGATTTGAAAATCCCGACCAGTTATAAAACTGGATTTGAAAATCCCGACCAGTTATAGAAACTGGATTTGAAAATTCTGATCAGTTATAACACTGGATTTGAAAATCCCGACCAATTATAAAACTAGATTTGAAAATCCGGACCTGTTATAGAAACTGGATTTGAAAATCCCAACCAGTTATAAAACTAGATTTTAAAATCCCGACCAGTTATAGAAACTGGATTTGAAAATCTTGACCAGTTATAGAAACTGGATTTGAAAATCCCGACCAGTTATAAAAACTAGATTTGAAAATCCCAACCAGTTGTAGAAACTGGATTTGAAAATCCTGACCAGTTATAGAAACTGGATTTGAAAATATCGACCAGTTATAGAAACTGGATTTGAAAATCCGGACCAGTTATAAAACTGTATTTGAAAATCCCGACCAGTTATAGAAACTGGATTTGAAAATCCCGACTAGTTATAAAAACTGGATTTGAAAATCCCGACCAATTATAAAACTAGATTTGAAAATCCGGACCTGTTATAGCAACTGGATTTGAAAATCCCGACCTGTTATAAATCTGGATTTGAAAATCCCAACCAGTTATAAAACTAGATTTAAAAATCCCGACCAGTTATAGAAACTGCATTTGAAAATCCTGACCAGTTATAAAACTGGATTTGAAAATCCCGACCAGTTATAGAAATTGGATTTGAAAATACCGACCAGTTATGACACTAGATTTGGAAATCACGACCAGTTATAGAAACTGGATTTGAAAATCCCGACCAGTTATAGAAACTGGATTTGAAAATCCCGACCAGTTGTAAAAACTGAATTTTGAAAATCCCGACCAGTTACAAAAACTGGATTTGAAAATCCCGACCAGTTATAAAAACTAGATTTGAAAATCCCGACCAGTTATAGAAACTGTATTTGAAAATCCCGACCAGTTATAGAAACTGGATTTGAAAATCCCGACCAGTTATAAAAACTAGATTTGAAAATCCCGACCAGTTATAAAACTGGATTTGAAAATCCCGACCAGTTATAGAAACTGGATTTGAAAATCCCGACCAGTTATAAAAACTGAATTTGAAAATCCCGACCAGTTATAGAAACTGGATTTGAAAATCCCGACCTGTTATAGAAACTGGATTTGAAAATCCCGACCAGTTATAGAAACTGGATTTGAAAATCCCGACCAGTTATAACACTGAATTTGAAAATCCCGACCAGTTATAAAAACTGGATTTGAAAATCCCGACCAGTTATAAAAACTGGATTTGAAAATCCTGATCAGTTATAGAAACTGAATTTGAAAATCCTGACCAGTTATAAAAACTGGATTTGAAAATCCTGACCAGTTATAGAAACTGAATTTGAAAATCCGGACCAGTTATAAAAACTGGATTTGAAAATCCCGACCAGTTATAAAACTAGATTTGAAAATCCCGACGAGTTATAGAAACTGAATTTGAAAATCCTGATCAGTTATAACACTGGATTTGAAAATCCCGACCAATTATAAAACTAGATTTGAAAATCCCGACCAGTTATAGAAAATGGATTTAAAAATCCCGACCAGTTATAAATCTGTAATTGAAAATCCCGACCAGTTGTAGAAACTGGATTTCAAAATCCCGACCAGTTATAGAAACTGAATTTGAAAATCCCGAACAGTTATAGAAACTGGATTTGAAAATCCCGACCAGTTATAACACTAAATTTGAAAATCCCGACCAGTTATAACACTAAATTTGAAAATCACGACCGGTTATAAAAACTGGATTTGAAAATCCCGACCAATTATAGAAACTTGATTTGAAAATCCTGACCAGTTATAAAAACTGGATTTGAAAATCCCGACCAGTTATAAAAACTGGATTTGAAAATCCCGACCAATTATAAAACTGGATTTGAAAATCCCGACCAGTTATAGAAACTGAATTTGAAAATCCCGACCAGTTATAAAATCTGGAATTGAAAATCCCGACAAGTTATAGAAACTGGATTTCAAAATCCCGACCAGTTATAACACTGAATTTGAAAATCCCGACCGGTTATAAAAACTGGATTTGAAAATTCCGACCAGTTATAGAAACTTGATTTGAAAATCCTGACCAGTTATAGAAACTGGATTTGAAAATCCCGACCAGTTATAAAAACAGGATTTGAAAATCCCGACCAGTTATAAAACTGGATTTGAAAATCCCGACCAGTTATAGAAACTGGATTTGAAAATCCTGATCAGTTATAACACTGGATTTGAAAATCCCGACCAATTATAAAACTAGATTTGAAAATCCGGACCTGTTATATAAACTGTATTTGAAAATCCCGACCAGTTATAAATCTAGATTTGAAAATCCCAACCAGTTATAAAACTAGATTTTAAAATCCCGACCAGTTATAGAAACTGGATTTGAAAATATCGACCAGTTATAGAAACTGGATTTGAAAATCCCGACCAGTTATAAAACTGCATTTGAAAATCCCGACCAGTTATAGAAACTGGATTTGAAAATCCCGACTAGTTATAAAAACTGGATTTGAAAATCCCACTAGTTATAAAAACTGGATTTGAAAATCCCACTAGTTATAAAAACTGGATTTGAAAATCCCAACCAGTTATAGAAACTGGATTTCAAAATCCCGACCAGTTATAAAAACTGGAGTTGAAAATCCCGACCAGTTATAACACTGAATTTGAAAATCCCGACAAGTTATAAAAACTGAATTTGAAAATCCCGACCAGTTATAGAAACTGGATTTGAAAATCCTGACCAGTTATAGAAACTGAATTTGAAATCCCGACCAGTTATAAAAACTGGATTTGAAAATCCCGACCAGTTATAAAACTGGATTTGAAAATCCCGACGAGTTATAGAAACTGAATTTGAAAATTCTGATGAGTTATAACACTGGATTTGAAAATCCCGACCAATTATAAAACTAGATTTGAAAATCCCGACCAGTTATAGAAAATGGATTTGAAAATTCCGACCAGTTATAAAACTGGATAAGAAAATCCCGACCAGTTATAAAACTAGATTTGAAAATCCTGACTTGTTATAGATACTTGATTTGAAAATCCCGACCAGTTATAAAAACTGGAGTTAAAATCCCGACCAGTTATAGAAACTGGATTTGAAAATCCCGACCAGTTATAGAAACTGGATTTGAAAATCCCGACCAGTTATAAAAACTGGATTTGAAAATCCCGACCAGTTATAAAACTGGATTTGAAAATCCCGACCAGTTATAGAAACTGGATTTGAAAATTCTGATCAGTTATAACACTGGATTTGAAAATCCCGACCAATTATAAAACTAGATTTGAAAATCCGGACCTGTTATAGAAACTGGATTTGAAAATCCCGACCAGTTATAAATCTGGATTTGAAAATCCCAACCAGTTATAAAACTAGATTTTAAAATCCCGACCAGTTATAGAAATTGGATTTGAAAATCTTGACCAGTTATAGAAACTGGATTTGAAAATCCCGACCAGTTATAAAAACTAGATTTGAAAATCCCAACCAGTTATAGAAACTGGATTTGAAAATCCTGACCAGTTATAGAAACTGGATTTGAAAATATCGACCAGTTATAGAAACTGGATTTGAAAATCCGGACCAGTTATAAAACTGTATTTGAAAATCCCGACCAGTTATAGAAACTGGATTTGAAAATCCCGACTAGTTATAAAAACTGGATTTGAAAATCCCAACCAGTTATAAAAACTGGATTTCAAAATCCCGACCAGTTATAAAAACTGGAGTTGAAAATCCCGACCAGTTATAACACTGAATTTGAAAATCTCGACAAGTTATAAAAACTGAATTTGAAAATCCCGACCAGTTATAGAAACTGGATTTGAAAATCCTGACCAGTTATAGAAACTGAATTTGAAATCCCGACCAGTTATAAAAACTGGATTTGAAAATCCCGACCAGTTATAAAACTGGATTTGAAAATCCCGACGAGTTATAGAAACTGAATTTGAAAATCCTGATGAGTTATAACACTGGATTTGAAAATCCCGACCAATTATAAAACTAGATTTGAAAATCCCGACCAGTTATAGAAAATGGATTTGAAAATTCCGACCAGTTATAAAACTGGATATGAAAATCCCAACCAGTTATAAAACTAGATTTGAAAATCCCGACTTGTTATAGATACTTGATTTGAAAATTCCGACCAGTTATAAAAACTGGAGTTAAAAATCCCGACCAGTTATAGAAACTGGATTTGAAAATCCCGACCAGTTATAGAAACTGGATTTGAAAATCCCGGCCAGTTATAAAAACTGGATTTGAAAATCCCGACCAGTTATAAAACTGGATTTGAAAATCCCGACCAGTTATAGAAACTGGATTTGAAAATTCTGATCAGTTATAACACTGGATTTGAAAATTCCGACCAATTATAAAACTAGATTTGAAAATCCGGACCTGTTATAGCAACTGGATTTGAAAATCCCGACCTGTTATAAATCTGGATTTGAAAATCCCAACCAGTTATAAAACTAGATTTAAAAATCCCGACCAGTTATAGAAACTGCATTTGAAAATCCTGACCAGTTATAAAACTGGATTTGAAAATCCCGACCAGTTATAGAAATTGGATTTGAAAATACCGACCAGTTATGACACTAGATTTGGAAATCACGACCAGTTATAGAAACTGGATTTGAAAATCCCGACCAGTTATAGAAACTGGATTTGAAAATCCCGACCAGTTATAGAAACTGGATTTGAAAATCCCGACCAGTTGTAAAAACTGAATTTTGAAAATCCCGACCAGTTACAAAAACTGGATTTGAAAATCCCGACCAGTTATAAAAACTAGATTTGAAAATCCCGACCAGTTATAGAAACTGTATTTGAAAATCCCGACCAGTTATAGAAACTGGATTTGAAAATCCCGACCAGTTATAAAAACTAGATTTGAAAATCCCGACCAGTTATAAAACTGGATTTGAAAATCCCGACCAGTTATAGAAACTGGATTTGAAAATCCCGACCAGTTATAAAAACTGGATTTGAAAATCCCGACTAGTTATAGAAACTGGATTTGAAAATCCCGACCTGTTATAGAAACTGTATTTGAAAATCCCGACCAGTTATAGAAACTGGATTTGAAAATCCCGACCAGTTATAACACTGAATTTGAAAATCCCGACCAGTTATAAAAACTGGATTTGAAAATCCCGACCAGTTATAAAAACTAGATTTGAAAATCCTGATCAGTTATAGAAACTGAATTTGAAAATCCTGACCAGTTATAAAAACTGGATTTGAAAATCCTGACCAGTTATAGAAACTGAATTTGAAAATCCGGACCAGTTATAAAAACTGGATTTGAAAATCCCGACCAGTTATAAAACTAGATTTGAAAATCCCGACGAGTTATAGAAACTGAATTTGAAAATCCTGATCAGTTATAACACTGGATTTGAAAATCCCGACCAATTATAAAACTAGATTTGAAAATCCCGACCAGTTATAGAAAATGGATTTAAAAATCCCGACCAGTTATAAATCTGTAATTGAAAATCCCGACCAGTTATAGAAACTGGATTTCAAAATCCCGACCAGTTATAGAAACTGGATTTCAAAATCCCGACCAGTTATAGAAACTGAATTTGAAAATCCCGACCAGTTATAGAAACTGGATTTGAAAATCCCGACCAGTTATAACACTAAATTTGAAAATCCCGATCGGTTATAAAAATTGGATTTGAAAATCCCGACCAGTTATAGAAACTTGATTTGAAAATCCTGACCAGTTATAAAAACTGGATTTGAAAATCCCGACCAGTTATAAAAACTGGATTTGAAAATCCCGACCAATTATAAAACTGGATTTGAAAATCCCGACCAGTTATAGAAACTGGATTTGAAAATCCCGACCAGTTATAAAATCTGGAATTGAAAATCCCGACCAGTTATAGAAACTGGATTTCAAAATCCCGACCAGTTATAACACTGAATTTGAAAATCCCGACCGGTTATAAAAACTGGATTTGAAAATCCCGACCAGTTATAGAAACTTGATTTGAAAATCCTGATCAGTTATAGAAACTGGATTTGAAAATCCCGACCAGTTATAAAAACTGGATTTGAAAATCCCGACCAGTTATAAAACTGGATTTGAAAATCCCGACCAGTTATAGAAACTGGATTTGAAAATCCTGATCAGTTATAACACTGGATTTGAAAATCCCGACCAATTATAAAACTAGATTTGAAAATCCGGACCTGTTATAGAAACTGTATTTGAAAATCCCGACCAGTTATAAATCTAGATTTGAAAATCCCAACCAGTTATAAAACTAGATTTTAAAATCCCGACCAGTTATAGAAACTGGATTTGAAAATCTTGACCAGTTATAGAAACTGGATTTGAAAATATCGACCAGTTATAGAAACTGGATTTGAAAATCCCGACCAGTTATAAAACTGCATTTGAAAATCCCGACCAGTTATAGAAACTGGATTTGAAAATCCCGACTAGTTATAAAAACTGGATTTGAAAATCCCAACCAGTTATAAAACTAGATTTAAAAATCCCGACCAGTTATAGAAACTGCATTTGAAAATCCTGACCAGTTATAAAACTGGATTTGAAAATCCCGACCAGTTATAGAAATTGGATTTGAAAATCCCGACCAGTTATAAAAACTGGATTTGAAAATCCCGACCAGTTATAAAACTGGATTTGAAAATCTCGACCAGTTATAGAAACTGGATTTGAAAATCCCGACTAGTTATAAAAACTGGATTTGAAAATCCCAACCAGTTATAGAAACTGGATTTCAAAATCCCGAACAGTTATAAAAACTGGATTTGAAAATCCCGACCAGTTATAACACTGAATTTGAAAATCCCGACAAGTTATAAAAACTGAATTTGAAAATCCCGACCAGTTATAGAAACTGGATTTGAAAATCCTGACCAGTTATAGAAACTGAATTTGAAATCCCGACCAGTTATAAAAACTGGATTTGAAAATCCCGACCAGTTATAAAACTGGATTTGAAAATCCCGACGAGTTATAGAAACTGAATTTGAAAATCCTGATGAGTTATAACACTGGATTTGAAAATCCCGACCAATTATAAAACTAGATTTGAAAATCCCGACCAGTTATAGAAAATGGATTTGAAAATTCCGACCAGTTATAAAACTGGATATGAAAATCCCGACCAGTTATAAAACTAGATTTGAAAATCCCGACTTGTTATAGATACTTGATTTGAAAATCCCGACCAGTTATAAAAACTGGAGTTAAAATCCCGACCAGTTATAGAAACTGGATTTGACAATCCCGACCAGTTATAGAAACTGGATTTGAAAATCCCGACCAGTTATAAAAACTGGATTTGAAAATCCCGACCAGTTATAAAACTGGATTTGAAAATCCCGACCAGTTATAGAAACTGGATTTGAAAATTCTGATCAGTTATAACACTGGATTTGAAAATCCCGACCAATTATAAAACTAGATTTGAAAATCCGGACCTGTTATAGAAACTGGATTTGAAAATCCCGACCAGTTATAAATCTGGATTTGAAAATCTCAACCAGTTATAAAACTAGATTTTAAAATCCCGACCAGTTATAGAAACTGGATTTGAAAATCTTGACCAGTTATAGAAACTGGATTTGAAAATCCCGACCAGTTATAAAAACTAGATTTGAAAATCCCAACCAGTTGTAGAAACTGGATTTGAAAATCCTGACCAGTTATAGAAACTGGATTTGAAAATATCGACCAGTTATAGAAACTGGATTTGAAAATCCGGACCAGTTATAAAACTGTATTTGAAAATCCCGACCAGTTATAGAAACTGGATTTGAAAATCCCGACTAGTTATAAAAACTGGATTTGAAAATCCCAACCAGTTATAAAAACTGGATTTCAAAATCCCGACCAGTTATAAAAACTGGAGTTGAAAATCCCGACCAGTTATAACACTGAATTTGAAAATCCCGACAAGTTATAAAAACTGAATTTGAAAATCCCGACCAGTTATAGAAACTGGATTTGAAAATCCTGACCAGTTATAGAAACTGAATTTGAAATCCCGACCAGTTATAAAAACTGGATTTGAAAATCCCGACCAGTTATAAAACTGGATTTGAAAATCCCGACGAGTTATAGAAACTGAATTTGAAAATCCTGATGAGTTATAACACTGGATTTGAAAATCCCGACCAATTATAAAACTAGATTTGAAAATCCCGACCAGTTATAGAAAATGGATTTGAAAATTCCGACCAGTTATAAAACTGGATATGAAAATCCCGACCAGTTATAAAACTAGATTTGAAAATCCTGACTTGTTATAGATACTTGATTTGAAAATCCCGACCAGTTATAAAAACTGGAGTTAAAATCCCGACCAGTTATAGAAACTGGATTTGAAAATCCCGACCAGTTATAGAAACTGGATTTGAAAATCCCGACCAGTTATAAAAACTGGATTTGAAAATCCCGACCAGTTATAAAACTGGATTTGAAAATCCCGACCAGTTATAGAAACTGGATTTGAAAATTCTGATCAGTTATAACACTGGATTTGAAAATCCCGACCAATTATAAAACTAGATTTGAAAATCCGGACCTGTTATAGAAACTGGATTTGAAAATCCCAACCAGTTATAAAACTAGATTTTAAAATCCCGACCAGTTATAGAAACTGGATTTGAAAATCTTGACCAGTTATAGAAACTGGATTTGAAAATCCCGACCAGTTATAAAAACTAGATTTGAAAATCCCAACCAGTTGTAGAAACTGGATTTGAAAATCCTGACCAGTTATAGAAACTGGATTTGAAAATATCGACCAGTTATAGAAACTGGATTTGAAAATCCGGACCAGTTATAAAACTGTATTTGAAAATCCCGACCAGTTATAGAAACTGGATTTGAAAATCCCGACTAGTTATAAAAACTGGATTTGAAAATCCCGACCAATTATAAAACTAGATTTGAAAATCCGGACCTGTTATAGCAACTGGATTTGAAAATCCCGACCTGTTATAAATCTGGATTTGAAAATCCCAACCAGTTATAAAACTAGATTTAAAAATCCCGACCAGTTATAGAAACTGCATTTGAAAATCCTGACCAGTTATAAAACTGGATTTGAAAATCCCGACCAGTTATAGAAATTGGATTTGAAAATACCGACCAGTTATGACACTAGATTTGGAAATCACGACCAGTTATAGAAACTGGATTTGAAAATCCCGACCAGTTATAGAAACTGGATTTGAAAATCCCGACCAGTTGTAAAAACTGAATTTTGAAAATCCCGACCAGTTACAAAAACTGGATTTGAAAATCCCGACCAGTTATAAAAACTAGATTTGAAAATCCCGACCAGTTATAGAAACTGTATTTGAAAATCCCGACCAGTTATAGAAACTGGATTTGAAAATCCCGACCAGTTATAAAAACTAGATTTGAAAATCCCGACCAGTTATAAAACTGGATTTGAAAATCCCGACCAGTTATAGAAACTGGATTTGAAAATCCCGACCAGTTATAAAAACTGAATTTGAAAATCCCGACCAGTTATAGAAACTGGATTTGAAAATCCCGACCTGTTATAGAAACTGGATTTGAAAATCCCGACCAGTTATAGAAACTGGATTTGAAAATCCCGACCAGTTATAACACTGAATTTGAAAATCCCGACCAGTTATAAAAACTGGATTTGAAAATCCCGACCAGTTATAAAAACTGGATTTGAAAATCCTGATCAGTTATAGAAACTGAATTTGAAAATCCTGACCAGTTATAAAAACTGGATTTGAAAATCCTGACCAGTTATAGAAACTGAATTTGAAAATCCGGACCAGTTATAAAAACTGGATTTGAAAATCCCGACCAGTTATAAAACTAGATTTGAAAATCCCGACGAGTTATAGAAACTGAATTTGAAAATCCTGATCAGTTATAACACTGGATTTGAAAATCCCGACCAATTATAAAACTAGATTTGAAAATCCCGACCAGTTATAGAAAATGGATTTAAAAATCCCGACCAGTTATAAATCTGTAATTGAAAATCCCGACCAGTTGTAGAAACTGGATTTCAAAATCCCGACCAGTTATAGAAACTGAATTTGAAAATCCCGAACAGTTATAGAAACTGGATTTGAAAATCCCGACCAGTTATAACACTAAATTTGAAAATCCCGACCAGTTATAACACTAAATTTGAAAATCACGACCGGTTATAAAAACTGGATTTGAAAATCCCGACCAGTTATAGAAACTTGATTTGAAAATCCTGACCAGTTATAAAAACTGGATTTGAAAATCCCGACCAGTTATAAAAACTGGATTTGAAAATCCCGACCAATTATAAAACTGGATTTGAAAATCCCGACCAGTTATAGAAACTGAATTTGAAAATCCCGACCAGTTATAAAATCTGGAATTGAAAATCCCGACAAGTTATAGAAACTGGATTTCAAAATCCCGACCAGTTATAACACTGAATTTGAAAATCCCGACCGGTTATAAAAACTGGATTTGAAAATTCCGACCAGTTATAGAAACTTGATTTGAAAATCCTGACCAGTTATAGAAACTGGATTTGAAAATCCCGACCAGTTATAAAAACAGGATTTGAAAATCCCGACCAGTTATAAAACTGGATTTGAAAATCCCGACCAGTTATAGAAACTGGATTTGAAAATCCTGATCAGTTATAACACTGGATTTGAAAATCCCGACCAATTATAAAACTAGATTTGAAAATCCGGACCTGTTATATAAACTGTATTTGAAAATCCCGACCAGTTATAAATCTAGATTTGAAAATCCCAACCAGTTATAAATCTAGATTTTAAAATCCCGACCAGTTATAGAAACTGGATTTGAAAATATCGACCAGTTATAGAAACTGGATTTGAAAATCCCGACCAGTTATAAAACTGCATTTGAAAATCCCGACCAGTTATAGAAACTGGATTTGAAAATCCCGACTAGTTATAAAAACTGGATTTGAAAATCCCAACCAGTTATAAAACTAGATTTAAAAATCCCGACCAGTTATAGAAACTGCATTTGAAAATCCTGACCAGTTATAAAACTGGATTTGAAAATCCCGACCAGTTATAGAAATTGGATTTGAAAATCCCGACCAGTTATAAAAACTGGATTTGAAAATCCCGACCAGTTATAAAACTGGATTTGAAAATCTCGACCAGTTATAGAAACTGGATTTGAAAATCCCGACTAGTTATAAAAACTGGATTTGAAAATCCCAACCAGTTATAGAAACTGGATTTCAAAATCCCGACCAGTTATAAAAACTGGAGTTGAAAATCCCGACCAGTTATAACACTGAATTTGAAAATCCCGACAAGTTATAAAAACTGAATTTGAAAATCCCGACCAGTTATAGAAACTGGATTTGAAAATCCTGACCAGTTATAGAAACTGAATTTGAAATCCCGACCAGTTATAAAAACTGGATTTGAAAATCCCGACCAGTTATAAAACTGGATTTGAAAATCCCGACGAGTTATAGAAACTGAATTTGAAAATTCTGATGAGTTATAACACTGGATTTGAAAATCCCGACCAATTATAAAACTAGATTTGAAAATCCCGACCAGTTATAGAAAATGGATTTGAAAATTCCGACCAGTTATAAAACTGGATAAGAAAATCCCGACCAGTTATAAAACTAGATTTGAAAATCCTGACTTGTTATAGATACTTGATTTGAAAATCCCGACCAGTTATAAAAACTGGAGTTAAAATCCCGACCAGTTATAGAAACTGGATTTGAAAATCCCGACCAGTTATAGAAACTGGATTTGAAAATCCCGACCAGTTATAAAAACTGGATTTGAAAATCCCGACCAGTTATAAAACTGGATTTGAAAATCCCGACCAGTTATAGAAACTGGATTTGAAAATTCTGATCAGTTATAACACTGGATTTGAAAATCCCGACCAATTATAAAACTAGATTTGAAAATCCGGACCTGTTATAGAAACTGGATTTGAAAATCCCGACCAGTTATAAATCTGGATTTGAAAATCCCAACCAGTTATAAAACTAGATTTTAAAATCCCGACCAGTTATAGAAATTGGATTTGAAAATCTTGACCAGTTATAGAAACTGGATTTGAAAATCCCGACCAGTTATAAAAACTAGATTTGAAAATCCCAACCAGTTATAGAAACTGGATTTGAAAATCCTGACCAGTTATAGAAACTGGATTTGAAAATATCGACCAGTTATAGAAACTGGATTTGAAAATCCGGACCAGTTATAAAACTGTATTTGAAAATCCCGACCAGTTATAGAAACTGGATTTGAAAATCCCGACTAGTTATAAAAACTGGATTTGAAAATCCCAACCAGTTATAAAAACTGGATTTCAAAATCCCGACCAGTTATAAAAACTGGAGTTGAAAATCCCGACCAGTTATAACACTGAATTTGAAAATCTCGACAAGTTATAAAAACTGAATTTGAAAATCCAGAACAGTTATAGAAACTGGATTTGAAAATCCTGACCAGTTATAGAAACTGAATTTGAAATCCCGACCAGTTATAAAAACTGGATTTGAAAATCCCGACCAGTTATAAAACTGGATTTGAAAATCCCGACGAGTTATAGAAACTGAATTTGAAAATCCTGATGAGTTATAACACTGGATTTGAAAATCCCGACCAATTATAAAACTAGATTTGAAAATCCCGACCAGTTATAGAAAATGGATTTGAAAATTCCGACCAGTTATAAAACTGGATATGAAAATCCCAACCAGTTATAAAACTAGATTTGAAAATCCCGACTTGTTATAGATACTTGATTTGAAAATTCCGACCAGTTATAAAAACTGGAGTTAAAAATCCCGACCAGTTATAGAAACTGGATTTGAAAATCCCGACCAGTTATAGAAACTGGATTTGAAAATCCCGGCCAGTTATAAAAACTGGATTTGAAAATCCCGACCAGTTATAAAACTGGATTTGAAAATCCCGACCAGTTATAGAAACTGGATTTGAAAATTCTGATCAGTTATAACACTGGATTTGAAAATTCCGACCAATTATAAAACTAGATTTGAAAATCCGGACCTGTTATAGCAACTGGATTTGAAAATCCCGACCTGTTATAAATCTGGATTTGAAAATCCCAACCAGTTATAAAACTAGATTTAAAAATCCCGACCAGTTATAGAAACTGCATTTGAAAATCCTGACCAGTTATAAAACTGGATTTGAAAATCCCGACCAGTTATAGAAATTGGATTTGAAAATACCGACCAGTTATGACACTAGATTTGGAAATCACGACCAGTTATAGAAACTGGATTTGAAAATCACGACCAGTTATAGAAACTGGATTTGAAAATCCCGACCAGTTATAGAAACTGGATTTGAAAATCCCGACCAGTTGTAAAAACTGAATTTTGAAAATCCCGACCAGTTACAAAAACTGGATTTGAAAATCCCGACCAGTTATAAAAACTAGATTTGAAAATCCCGACCAGTTATAGAAACTGTATTTGAAAATCCCGACCAGTTATAGAAACTGGATTTGAAAATCCCGACCAGTTATAAAAACTAGATTTGAAAATCCCGACCAGTTATAAAACTGGATTTGAAAATCCCGACCAGTTATAGAAACTGGATTTGAAAATCCCGACCAGTTATAAAAACTGGATTTGAAAATCCCGACTAGTTATAGAAACTGGATTTGAAAATCCCGACCTGTTATAGAAACTGTATTTGAAAATCCCGACCAGTTATAGAAACTGGATTTGAAAATCCCGACCAGTTATAACACTGAATTTGAAAATCCCGACCAGTTATAAAAACTGGATTTGAAAATCCCGACCAGTTATAAAAACTAGATTTGAAAATCCTGATCAGTTATAGAAACTGAATTTGAAAATCCTGACCAGTTATAAAAACTGGATTTGAAAATCCTGACCAGTTATAGAAACTGAATTTGAAAATCCGGACCAGTTATAAAAACTGGATTTGAAAATCCCGACCAGTTATAAAACTAGATTTGAAAATCCCGACGAGTTATAGAAACTGAATTTGAAAATCCTGATCAGTTATAACACTGGATTTGAAAATCCCGACCAATTATAAAACTAGATTTGAAAATCCCGACCAGTTATAGAAAATGGATTTAAAAATCCCGACCAGTTATAAATCTGTAATTGAAAATCCCGACCAGTTATAGAAACTGGATTTCAAAATCCCGACCAGTTATAGAAACTGAATTTGAAAATCCCGACCAGTTATAGAAACTGGATTTGAAAATCCCGACCAGTTATAACACTAAATTTGAAAATCCCGATCGGTTATAAAAATTGGATTTGAAAATCCCGACCAGTTATAGAAACTTGATTTGAAAATCCTGACCAGTTATAAAAACTGGATTTGAAAATCCCGACCAGTTATAAAAACTGGATTTGAAAATCCCGACCAATTATAAAACTGGATTTGAAAATCCCGACCAGTTATAGAAACTGGATTTGAAAATCCCGACCAGTTATAAAATCTGGAATTGAAAATCCCGACCAGTTATAGAAACTGGATTTCAAAATCCCGACCAGTTATAACACTGAATTTGAAAATCCCGACCGGTTATAAAAACTGGATTTGAAAATCCCGACCAGTTATAGAAACTTGATTTGAAAATCCTGATCAGTTATAGAAACTGGATTTGAAAATCCTGACCAGTTATAAAAACTGGATTTGAAAATCCCGACCAGTTATAAAACTGGATTTGAAAATCCCGACCAGTTATAGAAACTGGATTTGAAAATCCTGATCAGTTATAACACTGGATTTGAAAATCCCGACCAATTATAAAACTAGATTTGAAAATCCGGACCTGTTATAGAAACTGTATTTGAAAATCCCGACCAGTTATAAATCTAGATTTGAAAATCCCAACCAGTTATAAAACTAGATTTTAAAATCCCGACCAGTTATAGAAACTGGATTTGAAAATCTTGACCAGTTATAGAAACTGGATTTGAAAATATCGACCAGTTATAGAAACTGGATTTGAAAATCCCGACCAGTTATAAAACTGCATTTGAAAATCCCGACCAGTTATAGAAACTGGATTTGAAAATCCCGACTAGTTATAAAAACTGGATTTGAAAATCCCAACCAGTTATAAAACTAGATTTAAAAATCCCGACCAGTTATAGAAACTGCATTTGAAAATCCTGACCAGTTATAAAACTGGATTTGAAAATCCCGACCAGTTATAGAAATTGGATTTGAAAATCCCGACCAGTTATAAAAACTGGATTTGAAAATCCCGACCAGTTATAAAACTGGATTTGAAAATCTCGACCAGTTATAGAAACTGGATTTGAAAATCCCGACTAGTTATAAAAACTGGATTTGAAAATCCCAACCAGTTATAGAAACTGGATTTCAAAATCCCGAACAGTTATAAAAACTGGATTTGAAAATCCCGACCAGTTATAACACTGAATTTGAAAATCCCGACAAGTTATAAAAACTGAATTTGAAAATCCCGACCAGTTATAGAAACTGGATTTGAAAATCCTGACCAGTTATAGAAACTGAATTTGAAATCCCGACCAGTTATAAAAACTGGATTTGAAAATCCCGACCAGTTATAAAACTGGATTTGAAAATCCCGACGAGTTATAGAAACTGAATTTGAAAATCCTGATGAGTTATAACACTGGATTTGAAAATCCCGACCAATTATAAAACTAGATTTGAAAATCCCGACCAGTTATAGAAAATGGATTTGAAAATTCCGACCAGTTATAAAACTGGATATGAAAATCCCGACCAGTTATAAAACTAGATTTGAAAATCCCGACTTGTTATAGATACTTGATTTGAAAATCCCGACCAGTTATAAAAACTGGAGTTAAAATCCCGACCAGTTATAGAAACTGGATTTGACAATCCCGACCAGTTATAGAAACTGGATTTGAAAATCCCGACCAGTTATAAAAACTGGATTTGAAAATCCCGACCAGTTATAAAACTGGATTTGAAAATCCCGACCAGTTATAGAAACTGGATTTGAAAATTCTGATCAGTTATAACACTGGATTTGAAAATCCCGACCAATTATAAAACTAGATTTGAAAATCCGGACCTGTTATAGAAACTGGATTTGAAAATCCCGACCAGTTATAAATCTGGATTTGAAAATCTCAACCAGTTATAAAACTAGATTTTAAAATCCCGACCAGTTATAGAAACTGGATTTGAAAATCTTGACCAGTTATAGAAACTGGATTTGAAAATCCCGACCAGTTATAAAAACTAGATTTGAAAATCCCAACCAGTTGTAGAAACTGGATTTGAAAATCCTGACCAGTTATAGAAACTGGATTTGAAAATATCGACCAGTTATAGAAACTGGATTTGAAAATCCGGACCAGTTATAAAACTGTATTTGAAAATCCCGACCAGTTATAGAAACTGGATTTGAAAATCCCGACTAGTTATAAAAACTGGATTTGAAAATCCCAACCAGTTATAAAAACTGGATTTCAAAATCCCGACCAGTTATAAAAACTGGAGTTGAAAATCCCGACCAGTTATAACACTGAATTTGAAAATCCCGACAAGTTATAAAAACTGAATTTGAAAATCCCGACCAGTTATAGAAACTGGATTTGAAAATCCTGACCAGTTATAGAAACTGAATTTGAAATCCCGACCAGTTATAAAAACTGGATTTGAAAATCCCGACCAGTTATAAAACTGGATTTGAAAATCCCGACGAGTTATAGAAACTGAATTTGAAAATCCTGATGAGTTATAACACTGGATTTGAAAATCCCGACCAATTATAAAACTAGATTTGAAAATCCCGACCAGTTATAGAAAATGGATTTGAAAATTCCGACCAGTTATAAAACTGGATATGAAAATCCCGACCAGTTTTAAAACTAGATTTGAAAATCCCGACTTGTTATAGATACTTGATTTGAAAATTCCGACCAGTAATAAAAACTGGAGTTAAAAATCCCGACCAGTTATAGAAACTGGATTTGAAAATCCCGACCAGTTATAGAAACTGGATTTGAAAATCCCGACCAGTTATAAAAACTGGATTTGAAAATCCCGACCAGTTATAAAACTGGATTTGAAAATCCCGACCAGTTATAGAAACTGGATTTGAAAATTCTGATCAGTTATAACACTGGATTTGAAAATCCCGACCAATTATAAAACTAGATTTGAAAATCCCGACCAGTTATAGAAACTGTATTTGAAAATCCCGACCAGTTATAGAAACTGGATTTGAAAATCCCGACCAGTTATAAAAACTAGATTTGAAAATCCCGACCAGTTATAAAACTGGATTTGAAAATCCCGACCAGTTATAGAAACTGGATTTGAAAATCCCGACCAGTTATAAAAACTGGATTTGAAAATCCCGACCAGTTATAGAAACTGGATTTGAAAATCCCGACCTGTTATAGAAACTGGATTTGAAAATCCCGACCAGTTATAGAAACTGGATTTGAAAATCCCGACCAGTTATAACACTGAATTTGAAAATCCCGACCAGTTATAAAAACTGGATTTGAAAATCCCGACCAGTTATAAAAACTGGATTTGAAAATCCTGATCAGTTATAGAAACTGAATTTGAAAATCCTGACCAGTTATAAAAACTGGATTTGAAAATCCTGACCAGTTATAGAAACTGAATTTGAAAATCCGGACCAGTTATAAAAACTGGATTTGAAAATCCCGACCAGTTATAAAACTAGATTTGAAAATCCCGACGAGTTATAGAAACTGAATTTGAAAATCCTGATCAGTTATAACACTGGATTTGAAAATCCCGACCAATTATAAAACTAGATTTGAAAATCCCGACCAGTTATAGAAAATGGATTTAAAAATCCCGACCAGTTATAAATCTGTAATTGAAAATCCCGACGAGTTATAGAAACTGGATTTCAAAATTCCGACCAGTTATAGAAACTGAATTTGAAAATCCCGACCAGTTATAGAAACTGGATTTGAAAATCCCGACCAGTTATAACACTAAATTTGAAAATCCCGACCGGTTATAAAAACTGGATTTGAAAATCCCGACCAGTTATAGAAACTTGATTTGAAAATCCTGACCAGTTATAAAAACTGGATTTGAAAATCCCGACCAGTTATAAAAACTGGATTTGAAAATCCCGACCAATTATAAAACTGGATTTGAAAATCCCGACCAGTTATAGAAACTGGATTTGAAAATCCCGACCAGTTATAAAATCTGGAATTGAAAATCCCGACCAGTTATAGAAACTGGATTTCAAAATCCCGACCAGTTATAACACTGAATTTGAAAATCCCGACCGGTTATAAAAACTGGATTTGAAAATCCCGACCAGTTATAGAAACTTGATTTGAAAATCCTGACCAGTTATAGAAACTGGATTTGAAAATCCCGACCAGTTATAAAAACTGGATTTAAAAATCCCGACCAGTTATAAAACTGGATTTGAAAATCCCGACCTGTTATAGAAACTGGATTTGAAAATCCTGATCAGTTATAACACTGGATTTGAAAATCCCGACCAATTATAAAACTAGATTTGAAAATCCGGACCTGTTATAGAAACTGTATTTGAAAATCCCGACCAGTTATAAATCTAGATTTGAAAATCCCAACCAGTTATAAAACTAGATTTTAAAATCCCGACCAGTTATAGAAA
The DNA here is from genome assembly GCF_984573655.1 of Nuphar pumila. Taxonomy (NCBI): domain Eukaryota; kingdom Viridiplantae; phylum Streptophyta; class Magnoliopsida; order Nymphaeales; family Nymphaeaceae; genus Nuphar; species Nuphar pumila. Next base: position 64,170,579 of record NC_143258.1, read on the forward strand.
CTGGATTTGAAAATCTTGACCAGTTATAAAAACTGGATTTGAAAATATCGACCAGTTATAGAAACTGGATTTGAAAATCCCGACCAGTTATAAAACTGCATTTGAAAATCCCGACCAGTTATAGAAACTGGATTTGAAAATCCCGACTAGTTATAAAAACTGGATTTGAAAATCCCAACCAGTTATAAAACTAGATTTAAAAATCCCGACCAGTTATAGAAACTGCATTTGAAAATCCTGACCAGTTATAAAACTGGATTTGAAAATCCCGACCAGTTATAGAAATTGGATTTGAAAATCCCGACCAGTTATAGAAACTGGATTTGAAAATCCTGACCAGTTATAGAAACTGAATTTGAAATCCCGACCAGTTATAAAAACTGGATTTGAAAATCCCGACCAGTTATAAAACTGGATTTGAAAATCCCGACGAGTTATAGAAACTGAATTTGAAAATCCTGATCAGTTATAACACTGGATTTGAAAATCCCGACCAATTATAAAACTAGATTTGAAAATCCCGACCAGTTATAGAAAATGGATTTAAAAATCCCGACCAGTTATAAATCTGTAATTGAAAATCCCGACGAGTTATAGAAACTGGATTTCAAAATTCCGACCAGTTATAGAAACTGAATTTGAAAATCCCGACCAGTTATAGAAACTGGATTTGAAAATCCCGACCAGTTATAACACTAAATTTGAAAATCCCGACCGGTTATAAAAACTGGATTTGAAAATCCCGACCAGTTATAGAAACTTGATTTGAAAATCCTGACCAGTTATAAAAACTGGATTTGAAAATCCCGACCAGTTATAAAAACTGGATTTGAAAATCCCGACCAATTATAAAACTGGATTTGAAAATCCCGACCAGTTATAGAAACTGGATTTGAAAATCCCGACCAGTTATAAAATCTGGAATTGAAAATCCCGACCAGTTATAGAAACTGGATTTCAAAATCCCGACCAGTTATAACACTGAATTTGAAAATCCCGACCGGTTATAAAAACTGGATTTGAAAATCCCGACCAGTTATAGAAACTTGATTTGAAAATCCTGACCAGTTATAGAAACTGGATTTGAAAATCCCGACCAGTTATAAAAACTGGATTTGAAAATCCCGACCAGTTATAAAACTGGATTTGAAAATCCCGACCAGTTATAGAAACTGGATTTGAAAATCCTGATCAGTTATAACACTGGATTTGAAAATCCCGACCAATTATAAAACTAGATTTGAAAATCCGGACCTGTTATAGAAACTGTATTTGAAAATCCCGACCAGTTATAAATCTAGATTTGAAAATCCCAACCAGTTATAAAACTAGATTTTAAAATCCCGACCAGTTATAGAAACTGGATTTGAAAATCTTGACCAGTTATAAAAACTGGATTTGAAAATATCGACCAGTTATAGAAACTGGATTTGAAAATCCCGACCAGTTATAAAACTGCATTTGAAAATCCCGACCAGTTATAGAAACTGCATTTGAAAATCCTGACCAGTTATAAAACTGGATTTGAAAATCCCGACCAGTTATAGAAATTGGATTTGAAAATCCCGACCAGTTATAAAAACTGGATTTGAAAATCCCGACCAGTTATAAAACTGGATTTGAAAATCTCGACCAGTTATAGAAACTGGATTTGAAAATCCCACTAGTTATAAAAACTGGATTTGAAAATCCCAACCAGTTATAGAAACTGGATTTCAAAATCCCGACCAGTTATAAAAACTGGAGTTGAAAATCCCGACCAGTTATAACACTGAATTTGAAAATCCCGACAAGTTATAAAAACTGAATTTGAAAATCCCGACCAGTTATAGAAACTGGATATGAAAATCCTGACCAGTTATAGAAACTGAATTTGAAATCCCGACCAGTTATAAAAACTGGATTTGAAAATCCCGACCAGTTATAAAACTGGATTTGAAAATCCCGACGAGTTATAGAAACTGAATTTGAAAATCCTGATGAGTTATAACACTGGATTTGAAAATCCCGACCAATTATAAAACTAGATTTGAAAATCCCGACCAGTTATAGAAAATGGATTTGAAAATTCCGACCAGTTATAAAACTGGATATGAAAATCCCGACCAGTTATAAAACTAGATTTGAAAATCCCGACTTGTTATAGATACTTGATTTGAAAATCCCGACCAGTTATAAAAACTGGAGTTAAAATCCCGACCAGTTATAGAAACTGGATTTGAAAATCCCGACCAGTTATAGAAACTGGATTTGAAAATCCCGACCAGTTATAAAAACTGGATTTGAAAATCCTGACCAGTTATAAAACTGGATTTGAAAATCCCGACCAGTTATAGAAACTGGATTTGAAAATTCTGATCAGTTATAACACTGGATTTGAAAATCCCGACCAATTATAAAACTAGATTTGAAAATCCGGACCTGTTATAGAAACTGGATTTGAAAATCCCGACCAGTTATAAATCTGGATTTGAAAATCCCAACCAGTTATAAAACTAGATTTTAAAATCCCGACCAGTTATAGAAACTGGATTTGAAAATCTTGACCAGTTATAGAAACTGGATTTGAAAATTCCGACCAGTTATAAAAACTAGATTTGAAAATCCCAACCAGTTATAGAAACTGGATTTGAAAATCCTGACCAGTTATAGAAACTGGATTTGAAAATATCGACCAGTTATAGAAACTGGATTTGAAAATCCGGACCAGTTATAAAACTGTATTTGAAAATCCCGACCAGTTATAGAAACTGGATTTGAAAATCCCGACTAGTTATAAAAACTGGATTTGAAAATCCCAACCAGTTATAAAAACTGGATTTCAAAATCCCGACCAGTTATAAAAACTGGAGTTGAAAATCCCGACCAGTTATAACACTGAATTTGAAAATCCCGACAAGTTATAAAAACTGAATTTGAAAATCCCGACCAGTTATAGAAACTGGATTTGAAAATCCTGACCAGTTATAGAAACTGAATTTGAAATCCCGACCAGTTATAAAAACTGGATTTGAAAATCCCGACCAGTTATAAAACTGGATTTGAAAATCCCGACGAGTTATAGAAACTGAATTTGAAAATCCTGATGAGTTATAACAGTGGATTTGAAAATCCCGACCAATTATAAAACTAGATTTGAAAATCCCGACCAGTTATAGAAAATGGATTTGAAAATTCTGACCAGTTATAAAACTGGATATGAAAATCCCGACCAGTTATAAAACTAGATTTGAAAATCCCGACTTGTTATAGATACTTGATTTGAAAATTCCGACCAGTTATAAAAACTGGAGTTAAAAATCCCGACCAGTTATAGAAACTGGATTTGAAAATCCCGACCAGTTATAGAAACTGGATTTGAAAATCCCGACCAGTTATAAAAACTGGATTTGAAAATCCCGACCAGTTATAAAACTGGATTTGAAAATCCCGACCAGTTATAGAAACTGGATTTGAAAATTCTGATCAGTTATAACACTAGATTTGAAAATCCCGACCAATTATAAAACTAGATTTGAAAATCCCGACCAGTTATAGAAACTGTATTTGAAAATCCCGACCAGTTATAGAAACTGGATTTGAAAATCCCGACCAGTTATAAAAACTAAATTTGAAAATCCCGACCAGTTATAAAACTGGATTTGAAAATCCCGACCAGTTATAGAAACTGGATTTGAAAATCCCGACCAGTTATAAAAACTGGATTTGAAAATCCCGACCAGTTATAGAAACTGGATTTGAAAATCCCGACTAGTTATAAAAACTGGATTTGAAAATCCCGACCAGTTATAGAAACTGGATTTGAAAATCCCGACCAGTTATAACACTGAATTTGAAAATCCCGACCAGTTATAAAAACTGGATTTGAAAATCCCGACCAGTTATAAAAACTGGATTTGAAAATCCTGATCAGTTATAGAAACTGAATTTGAAAATCCTGACCAGTTATAAAAACTGGATTTGAAAATCCTGACCAGTTATAGAAACTGAATTTGAAAATCCGGACCAGTTATAAAAACTGGATTTGAAAATCCCGACCAGTTATAAAACTAGATTTGAAAATCCCGACGAGTTATAGAAACTGAATTTGAAAATCCTGATCAGTTATAACACTGGATTTGAAAATCCCGACCAATTATAAAACTAGATTTGAAAATCCCGACCAGTTATAGAAAATGGATTTAAAAATCCCGACCAGTTATAAATCTGTAATTGAAAATCCCGACGAGTTATAGAAACTGGATTTCAAAATCCCGACCAGTTATAGAAACTGAATTTGAAAATCCCGACCAGTTATAGAAACTGGATTTGAAAATCCCGACCAGTTATAACACTAAATTTGAAAATCCCGACCGGTTATAAAAACTGGATTTGAAAATCCCGACCAGTTATAGAAACTTGATTTGAAAATCCTGACCAGTTATAAAAACTGGATTTGAAAATCCCGACCAGTTAAAAAAACTGGATTTGAAAATCCCGACCAATTATAAAACTGGATTTGAAAATTCCGACCAGTTATAGAAACTGGATTTGAAAATCCCGACCAGTTATAAAATCTGGAATTGAAAATCCCGACCAGTTATAGAAACTGGATTTCAAAATCCCGACCAGTTATAACACTGAATTTGAAAATCCCGACCGGTTATAAAAACTGGATTTGAAAATCCCGACCAGTTATAGAAACTTGATTTGAAAATCCTGACCAGTTATAGAAACTGGATTTGAAAATCCCGACCAGTTATAAAAACTGGATTTGAAAATCCCGACCAGTTATAAAACTGGATTTGAAAATCCCGACCAGTTATAGAAACTGGATTTGAAAATCCTGATCAGTTATAACACTGGATTTGAAAATCCCGACCAATTATAAAACTAGATTTGAAAATCCGGACCTGTTATAGAAACTGTATTTGAAAATCCCGACCAGTTATAAATCTAGATTTGAAAATCCCAACCAGTTATAAAACTAGATTTTAAAATCCCGACCAGTTATAGAAACTGGATTTGAAAATATCGACCAGTTATAGAAACTGGATTTGAAAATATCGACCAGTTATAGAAACTGGATTTGAAAATCCCGACCAGTTATAAAACTGCATTTGAAAATCCCGACCAGTTATAGAAACTGGATTTGAAAATCCCGACTAGTTATAAAAACTGGATTTGAAAATCCCAACCAGTTATAAAACTAGATTTAAAAATCCCGACCAGTTATAGAAACTGCATTTGAAAATCCTGACCAGTTATAAAACTGGATTTGAAAATCCCGACCAGTTATAGAAATTGGATTTGAAAATCCCGACCTGTTATAAAAACTGGATTTGAAAATCCCGACCAGTTATAAAACTGGATTTGAAAATCTCGACCAGTTATAGAAACTGGATTTGAAAATCCCACTAGTTATAAAAACTGGATTTGAAAATCCCAACCAGTTATAGAAACTGGATTTCAAAATCCCGACCAGTTATAAAAACTGGAGTTGAAAATCCCGACCAGTTATAACACTGAATTTGAAAATCCCGACAAGTTATAAAAACTGAATTTGAAAATCCTGACCAGTTATAGAAACTGGATTTGAAAATCCTGACCAGTTATAGAAACTGAATTTGAAATCCCGACCAGTTATAAAAACTGGATTTGAAAATCCCGACCAGTTATAAAACTGGATTTGAAAATCCCGACGAGTTATAGAAACTGAATTTGAAAATCCTGATGAGTTATAACACTGGATTTGAAAATCCCGACCAATTATAAAACTAGATTTGAAAATCCCGACCAGTTATAGAAAATGGATTTGAAAATTCCGACCAGTTATAAAACTGGATATGAAAATCCCGACCAGTTATAAAACTAGATTTGAAAATCCCGACTTGTTATAGAAACTGGATTTGAAAATTCTGACCAGTTATAAAACTTGATTTGAAAATCCTGACCAGTTATAGAAACTGGATTTGAAAATCCCGACCAGTTATAGAAACTGGATTTGAAAATCCCGACCAGTTATAAAAACTGGATTTGAAAATCCTGACCAGTTATAAAACTGGATTTGAAAATCCCGACCAGTTATAGAAACTGGATTTGAAAATTCTGATCAATTATAACACTGGATTTGAAAATCCCGACCAATTATAAAACTAGATTTGAAAATCCGGACCTGTTATAGAAACTGGATTTGAAAATCCCGACCAGTTATAAATCTGGATTTGAAAATCCCAACCAGTTATAAAACTAGATTTTAAAATCCCGACCAGTTATAGAAACTGGATTTGAAAATTCCGACCAGTTATAAAAACTAGATTTGAAAATCCCAACCAGTTATAGAAACTGGATTTGAAAATCCTGACCAGTTATAGAAACTGGATTTGAAAATATCGACCAGTTATAGAAACTGGATTTGAAAATCCGGACCAGTTATAAAACTGTATTTGAAAATCCCGACCAGTTATAGAAACTGGATTTGAAAATCCCGACTAGTTATAAAAACTGGATTTGAAAATCCCAACCAGTTATAAAAACTGGATTTCAAAATCCCGACCAGTTATAAAAACTGGAGTTGAAAATCCCGACCAGTTATAACACTGAATTTGAAAATCCCGACAAGTTATAAAAACTGAATTTGAAAATCCCGACCAGTTATAGAAACTGGATTTGAAAATCCTGACCAGTTATAGAAACTGAATTTGAAATCCCGACCAGTTATAAAAACTGGATTTGAAAATCCCGACCAGTTATAAAACTGGATTTGAAAATCCCGACGAGTTATAGAAACTGAATTTGAAAATCCTGATCAGTTATAACACTGGATTTGAAAATCCCGACCAATTATAAAACTAGATTTGAAAATCCCGACCAGTTATAGAAAATGGATTTAAAAATCCCGACCAGTTATAAATCTGTAATTGAAAATCCCGACGAGTTATAGAAACTGGATTTCAAAATTCCGACCAGTTATAGAAACTGAATTTGAAAATCCCGACCAGTTATAGAAACTGGATTTGAAAATCCCGACCAGTTATAACACTAAATTTGAAAATCCCGACCGGTTATAAAAACTGGATTTGAAAATCCCGACCAGTTATAGAAACTTGATTTGAAAATCCTGACCAGTTATAAAAACTGGATTTGAAAATCCCGACCAGTTAAAAAAACTGGATTTGAAAATCCCGACCAATTATAAAACTGGATTTGAAAATTCCGACCAGTTATAGAAACTGGATTTGAAAATCCCGACCAGTTATAAAATCTGGAATTGAAAATCCCGACCAGTTATAGAAACTGGATTTCAAAATCCCGACCAGTTATAACACTGAATTTGAAAATCCCGACCGGTTATAAAAACTGGATTTGAAAATCCCGACCAGTTATAGAAACTTGATTTGAAAATCCTGACCAGTTATAGAAACTGGATTTGAAAATCCCGACCAGTTATAAAAACTGGATTTGAAAATCCCGACCAGTTATAAAACTGGATTTGAAAATCCCGACCAGTTATAGAAACTGGATTTGAAAATCCTGATCAGTTATAACACTGGATTTGAAAATCCCGACCAATTATAAAACTAGATTTGAAAATCCGGACCTGTTATAGAAACTGTATTTGAAAATCCCGACCAGTTATAAATCTAGATTTGAAAATCCCAACCAGTTATAAAACTAGATTTTAAAATCCCGACCAGTTATAGAAACTGGATTTGAAAATATCGACCAGTTATAGAAACTGGATTTGAAAATATCGACCAGTTATAGAAACTAGATTTGAAAATCCCGACCAGTTATAAAACTGCATTTGAAAATCCCGACCAGTTATAGAAACTGGATTTGAAAATCCCGACTAGTTATAAAAACTGGATTTGAAAATCCCAACCAGTTATAAAACTAGATTTAAAAATCCCGACCAGTTATAGAAACTGCATTTGAAAATCCTGACCAGTTATAAAACTGGATTTGAAAATCCCGACCAGTTATAGAAATTGGATTTGAAAATCCCGACCAGTTATAAAAACTGGATTTGAAAATCCCGACCAGTTATAAAACTGGATTTGAAAATCTCGACCAGTTATAGAAACTGGATTTGAAAATCCCACTAGTTATAAAAACTGGATTTGAAAATCCCAACCAGTTATAGAAACTGGATTTCAAAATCCCGACCAGTTATAAAAACTGGAGTTGAAAATCCCGACCAGTTATAACACTGAATTTGAAAATCCCGACAAGTTATAAAAACTGAATTTGAAAATCCTGACCAGTTATAGAAACTGGATTTGAAAATCCTGACCAGTTATAGAAACTGAATTTGAAATCCCGACCAGTTATAAAAACTGGATTTGAAAATCCCGACCAGTTATAAAACTGGATTTGAAAATCCCGACGAGTTATAGAAACTGAATTTGAAAATCCTGATGAGTTATAACACTGGATTTGAAAATCCCGACCAATTATAAAACTAGATTTGAAAATCCCGACCAGTTATAGAAAATGGATTTGAAAATTCCGACCAGTTATAAAACTGGATATGAAAATCCCGACCAGTTATAAAACTAGATTTGAAAATCCCGACTTGTTATAGAAACTGGATTTGAAAATTCTGACCAGTTATAAAACTTGATTTGAAAATCCTGACCAGTTATAGAAACTGGATTTGAAAATCCCGACCAGTTATAGAAACTGGATTTGAAAATCCCGACCAGTTATAAAAACTGGATTTGAAAATCCTGACCAGTTATAAAACTAGATTTGAAAATCCCGACCAGTTATAGAAACTGGATTTGAAAATTCTGATCAGTTATAACACTGGATTTGAAAATCCCGACCAATTATAAAACTAGATTTGAAAATCCGGACCTGTTATAGAAACTGGATTTGAAAATCCCGACCAGTTATAAATCTGGATTTGAAAATCCCAACCAGTTATAAAACTAGATTTTAAAATCCCGACCAGTTATAGAAACTGGATTTGAAAATCTTGACCAGTTATAGAAACTGGATTTGAAAATTCCGACCAGTTATAAAAACTAGATTTGAAAATCCCAACCAGTTATAGAAACTGGATTTGAAAATCCTGACCAGTTATAGAAACTGGATTTGAAAATATCGACCAGTTATAGAAACTGGATTTGAAAATCCGGACCAGTTATAAAACTGTATTTGAAAATCCCGACCAGTTATAGAAACTGGATTTGAAAATCCCGACTAGTTATAAAAACTGGATTTGAAAATCCCAACCAGTTATAAAAACTGGATTTCAAAATCCCGACCAGTTATAAAAACTGGAGTTGAAAATCCCGACCAGTTATAACACTGAATTTGAAAATCCCGACAAGTTATAAAAACTGAATTTGAAAATCCCGACCAGTTATAGAAACTGGATTTGAAAATCCTGACCAGTTATAGAAACTGAATTTGAAATCCCGACCAGTTATAAAAACTGGATTTGAAAATCCCGACCAGTTATAAAACTGGATTTGAAAATCCCGACGAGTTATAGAAACTGAATTTGAAAATCCTGATCAGTTATAACACTGGATTTGAAAATCCCGACCAATTATAAAACTAGATTTGAAAATCCCGACCAGTTATAGAAAATGGATTTAAAAATCCCGACCAGTTATAAATCTGTAATTGAAAATCCCGACGAGTTATAGAAACTGGATTTCAAAATTCCGACCAGTTATAGAAACTGAATTTGAAAATCCCGACCAGTTATAGAAACTGGATTTGAAAATCCCGACCAGTTATAACACTAAATTTGAAAATCCCGACCGGTTATAAAAACTGGATTTGAAAATCCCGACCAGTTATAGAAACTTGATTTGAAAATCCTGACCAGTTATAAAAACTGGATTTGAAAATCCCGACCAGTTAAAAAAACTGGATTTGAAAATCCCGACCAATTATAAAACTGGATTTGAAAATTCCGACCAGTTATAGAAACTGGATTTGAAAATCCCGACCAGTTATAAAATCTGGAATTGAAAATCCCGACCAGTTATAGAAACTGGATTTCAAAATCCCGACCAGTTATAACACTGAATTTGAAAATCCCGACCGGTTATAAAAACTGGATTTGAAAATCCCGACCAGTTATAGAAACTTGATTTGAAAATCCTGACCAGTTATAGAAACTGGATTTGAAAATCCCGACCAGTTATAAAAACTGGATTTGAAAATCCCGACCAGTTATAAAACTGGATTTGAAAATCCCGACCAGTTATAGAAACTGGATTTGAAAATCCTGATCAGTTATAACACTGGATTTGAAAATCCCGACCAATTATAAAACTAGATTTGAAAATCCGGACCTGTTATAGAAACTGTATTTGAAAATCCCGACCAGTTATAAATCTAGATTTGAAAATCCCAACCAGTTATAAAACTAGATTTTAAAATCCCGACCAGTTATAGAAACTGGATTTGAAAATATCGACCAGTTATAGAAACTGGATTTGAAAATATCGACCAGTTATAGAAACTGGATTTGAAAATATCGACCAGTTATAGAAACTGGATTTGAAAATCCCGACCAGTTATAAAACTGCATTTGAAAATCCCGACCAGTTATAGAAACTGGATTTGAAAATCCCGACTAGTTATAAAAACTGGATTTGAAAATCCCAACCAGTTATAAAACTAGATTTAAAAATCCCGACCAGTTATAGAAACTGCATTTGAAAATCCTGACCAGTTATAAAACTGGATTTGAAAATCCCGACCAGTTATAGAAATTGGATTTGAAAATCCCGACCAGTTATAAAAACTGGATTTGAAAATCCCGACCAGTTATAAAACTGGATTTGAAAATCTCGACCAGTTATAGAAACTGGATTTGAAAATCCCACTAGTTATAAAAACTGGATTTGAAAATCCCAACCAGTTATAGAAACTGGATTTCAAAATCCCGACCAGTTATAAAAACTGGAGTTGAAAATCCCGACCAGTTATAACACTGAATTTGAAAATCCCGACAAGTTATAAAAACTGAATTTGAAAATCCTGACCAGTTATAGAAACTGGATTTGAAAATCCTGACCAGTTATAGAAACTGAATTTGAAATCCCGACCAGTTATAAAAACTGGATTTGAAAATCCCGACCAGTTATAAAACTGGATTTGAAAATCCCGACGAGTTATAGAAACTGAATTTGAAAATCCTGATGAGTTATAACACTGGATTTGAAAATCCCGACCAATTATAAAACTAGATTTGAAAATCCCGACCAGTTATAGAAAATGGATTTGAAAATTCCGACCAGTTATAAAACTGGATATGAAAATCCCGACCAGTTATAAAACTAGATTTGAAAATCCCGACTTGTTATAGAAACTGGATTTGAAAATTCTGACCAGTTATAAAACTTGATTTGAAAATCCTGACCAGTTATAGAAACTGGATTTGAAAATCCCGACCAGTTATAGAAACTGGATTTGAAAATCCCGACCAGTTATAAAAACTGGATTTGAAAATCCTGACCAGTTATAAAACTGGATTTGAAAATCCCGACCAGTTATAGAAACTGGATTTGAAAATTCTGATCAGTTATAACACTGGATTTGAAAATCCCGACCAATTATAAAACTAGATTTGAAAATCCGGACCTGTTATAGAAACTGGATTTGAAAATCCCGACCAGTTATAAATCTGGATTTGAAAATCCCAACCAGTTATAAAACTAGATTTTAAAATCCCGACCAGTTATAGAAACTGGATTTGAAAATCTTGACCAGTTATAGAAACTGGATTTGAAAATTCCGACCAGTTATAAAAACTAGATTTGAAAATCCCAACCAGTTATAGAAACTGGATTTGAAAATCCTGACCAGTTATAGAAACTGGATTTGAAAATATCGACCAGTTATAGAAACTGGATTTGAAAATCCGGACCAGTTATAAAACTGTATTTGAAAATCCCGACCAGTTATAGAAACTGGATTTGAAAATCCCGACGAGTTATAAAAACTGGATTTGAAAATCCCAACCAGTTATAAAAACTGGATTTCAAAATCCCGACCAGTTATAAAAACTGGAGTTGAAAATCCCGACCAGTTATAACACTGAATTTGAAAATCCCGACAAGTTATAAAAACTGAATTTGAAAATCCCGACCAGTTATAGAAACTGGATTTGAAAATCCTGACCAGTTATAGAAACTGAATTTGAAATCCCGACCAGTTATAAAAACTGGATTTGAAAATCCCGACCAGTTATAAAACTGGATTTGAAAATCCCGACGAGTTATAGAAACTGAATTTGAAAATCCTGATCAGTTATAACACTGGATTTGAAAATCCCGACCAATTATAAAACTAGATTTGAAAATCCCGACCAGTTATAGAAAATGGATTTAAAAATCCCGACCAGTTATAAATCTGTAATTGAAAATCCCGACGAGTTATAGAAACTGGATTTCAAAATTCCGACCAGTTATAGAAACTGAATTTGAAAATCCCGACCAGTTATAGAAACTGGATTTGAAAATCCCGACCAGTTATAACACTAAATTTGAAAATCCCGACCGGTTATAAAAACTGGATTTGAAAATCCCGACCAGTTATAGAAACTTGATTTGAAAATCCTGACCAGTTATAAAAACTGGATTTGAAAATCCCGACCAGTTAAAAAAACTGGATTTGAAAATCCCGACCAATTATAAAACTGGATTTGAAAATTCCGACCAGTTATAGAAACTGGATTTGAAAATCCCGACCAGTTATAAAATCTGGAATTGAAAATCCCGACCAGTTATAGAAACTGGATTTCAAAATCCCGACCAGTTATAACACTGAATTTGAAAATCCCGACCGGTTATAAAAACTGGATTTGAAAATCCCGACCAGTTATAGAAACTTGATTTGAAAATCCTGACCAGTTATAGAAACTGGATTTGAAAATCCCGACCAGTTATAAAAACTGGATTTGAAAATCCCGACCAGTTATAAAACTGGATTTGAAAATCCCGACCAGTTATAGAAACTGGATTTGAAAATCCTGATCAGTTATAACACTGGATTTGAAAATCCCGACCAATTATAAAACTAGATTTGAAAATCCGGACCTGTTATAGAAACTGTATTTGAAAATCCCGACCAGTTATAAATCTAGATTTGAAAATCCCAACCAGTTATAAAACTAGATTTTAAAATCCCGACCAGTTATAGAAACTGGATTTGAAAATATCGACCAGTTATAGAAACTGGATTTGAAAATATCGACCAGTTATAGAAACTAGATTTGAAAATCCCGACCAGTTATAAAACTGCATTTGAAAATCCCGACCAGTTATAGAAACTGGATTTGAAAATCCCGACTAGTTATAAAAACTGGATTTGAAAATCCCAACCAGTTATAAAACTAGATTTAAAAATCCCGACCAGTTATAGAAACTGCATTTGAAAATCCTGACCAGTTATAAAACTGGATTTGAAAATCCCGACCAGTTATAGAAATTGGATTTGAAAATCCCGACCAGTTATAAAAACTGGATTTGAAAATCCCGACCAGTTATAAAACTGGATTTGAAAATCTCGACCAGTTATAGAAACTGGATTTGAAAATCCCACTAGTTATAAAAACTGGATTTGAAAATCCCAACCAGTTATAGAAACTGGATTTCAAAATCCCGACCAGTTATAAAAACTGGAGTTGAAAATCCCGACCAGTTATAACACTGAATTTGAAAATCCCGACAAGTTATAAAAACTGAATTTGAAAATCCTGACCAGTTATAGAAACTGGATTTGAAAATCCTGACCAGTTATAGAAACTGAATTTGAAATCCCGACCAGTTATAAAAACTGGATTTGAAAATCCCGACCAGTTATAAAACTGGATTTGAAAATCCCGACGAGTTATAGAAACTGAATTTGAAAATCCTGATGAGTTATAACACTGGATTTGAAAATCCCGACCAATTATAAAACTAGATTTGAAAATCCCGACCAGTTATAGAAAATGGATTTGAAAATTCCGACCAGTTATAAAACTGGATATGAAAATCCCGACCAGTTATAAAACTAGATTTGAAAATCCCGACTTGTTATAGAAACTGGATTTGAAAATTCTGACCAGTTATAAAACTTGATTTGAAAATCCTGACCAGTTATAGAAACTGGATTTGAAAATCCCGACCAGTTATAGAAACTGGATTTGAAAATCCCGACCAGTTATAAAAACTGGATTTGAAAATCCTGACCAGTTATAAAACTGGATTTGAAAATCCCGACCAGTTATAGAAACTGGATTTGAAAATTCTGATCAGTTATAACACTGGATTTGAAAATCCCGACCAATTATAAAACTAGATTTGAAAATCCGGACCTGTTATAGAAACTGGATTTGAAAATCCCGACCAGTTATAAATCTGGATTTGAAAATCCCAACCAGTTATAAAACTAGATTTTAAAATCCCGACCAGTTATAGAAACTGGATTTGAAAATCTTGACCAGTTATAGAAACTGGATTTGAAAATTCCGACCAGTTATAAAAACTAGATTTGAAAATCCCAACCAGTTATAGAAACTGGATTTGAAAATCCTGACCAGTTATAGAAACTGGATTTGAAAATATCGACCAGTTATAGAAACTGGATTTGAAAATCCGGACCAGTTATAAAACTGTATTTGAAAATCCCGACCAGTTATAGAAACTGGATTTGAAAATCCCGACTAGTTATAAAAACTGGATTTGAAAATCCCAACCAGTTATAAAAACTGGATTTCAAAATCCCGACCAGTTATAAAAACTGGAGTTGAAAATCCCGACCAGTTATAACACTGAATTTGAAAATCCCGACAAGTTATAAAAACTGAATTTGAAAATCCCGACCAGTTATAGAAACTGGATTTGAAAATCCTGACCAGTTATAGAAACTGAATTTGAAATCCCGACCAGTTATAAAAACTGGATTTGAAAATCCCGACCAGTTATAAAACTGGATTTGAAAATCCCGACGAGTTATAGAAACTGAATTTGAAAATCCTTATCAGTTATAACACTGGATTTGAAAATCCCGACCAATTATAAAACTAGATTTGAAAATCCCGACCAGTTATAGAAAATGGATTTAAAAATCCCGACCAGTTATAAATCTGTAATTGAAAATCCCGACGAGTTATAGAAACTGGATTTCAAAATTCCGACCAGTTATAGAAACTGAATTTGAAAATCCCGACCAGTTATAGAAACTGGATTTGAAAATCCCGACCAGTTATAACACTAAATTTGAAAATCCCGACCGGTTATAAAAACTGGATTTGAAAATCCCGACCAGTTATAGAAACTTGATTTGAAAATCCTGACCAGTTATAAAAACTGGATTTGAAAATCCCGACCAGTTAAAAAAACTGGATTTGAAAATCCCGACCAATTATAAAACTGGATTTGAAAATTCCGACCAGTTATAGAAACTGGATTTGAAAATCCCGACCAGTTATAAAATCTGGAATTGAAAATCCCGACCAGTTATAGAAACTGGATTTCAAAATCCCGACCAGTTATAACACTGAATTTGAAAATCCCGACCGGTTATAAAAACTGGATTTGAAAATCCCGACCAGTTATAGAAACTTGATTTGAAAATCCTGACCAGTTATAGAAACTGGATTTGAAAATCCCGACCAGTTATAAAAACTGGATTTGAAAATCCCGACCAGTTATAAAACTGGATTTGAAAATCCCGACCAGTTATAGAAACTGGATTTGAAAATCCTGATCAGTTATAACACTGGATTTGAAAATCCCGACCAATTATAAAACTAGATTTGAAAATCCGGACCTGTTATAGAAACTGTATTTGAAAATCCCGACCAGTTATAAATCTAGATTTGAAAATCCCAACCAGTTATAAAACTAGATTTTAAAATCCCGACCAGTTATAGAAACTGGATTTGAAAATATCGACCAGTTATAGAAACTGGATTTGAAAATATCGACCAGTTATAGAAACTGGATTTGAAAATATCGACCAGTTATAGAAACTGGATTTGAAAATCCCGACCAGTTATAAAACTGCATTTGAAAATCCCGACCAGTTATAGAAACTGGATTTGAAAATCCCGACTAGTTATAAAAACTGGATTTGAAAATCCCAACCAGTTATAAAACTAGATTTAAAAATCCCGACCAGTTATAGAAACTGCATTTGAAAATCCTGACCAGTTATAAAACTGGATTTGAAAATCCCGACCAGTTATAGAAATTGGATTTGAAAATCCCGACCAGTTATAAAAACTGGATTTGAAAATCCCGACCAGTTATAAAACTGGATTTGAAAATCTCGACCAGTTATAGAAACTGGATTTGAAAATCCCACTAGTTATAAAAACTGGATTTGAAAATCCCAACCAGTTATAGAAACTGGATTTCAAAATCCCGACCAGTTATAAAAACTGGAGTTGAAAATCCCGACCAGTTATAACACTGAATTTGAAAATCCCGACAAGTTATAAAAACTGAATTTGAAAATCCTGACCAGTTATAGAAACTGGATTTGAAAATCCTGACCAGTTATAGAAACTGAATTTGAAATCCCGACCAGTTATAAAAACTGGATTTGAAAATCCCGACCAGTTATAAAACTGGATTTGAAAATCCCGACGAGTTATAGAAACTGAATTTGAAAATCCTGATGAGTTATAACACTGGATTTGAAAATCCCGACCAATTATAAAACTAGATTTGAAAATCCCGACCAGTTATAGAAAATGGATTTGAAAATTCCGACCAGTTATAAAACTGGATATGAAAATCCCGACCAGTTATAAAACTAGATTTGAAAATCCCGACTTGTTATAGAAACTGGATTTGAAAATTCTGACCAGTTATAAAACTTGATTTGAAAATCCTGACCAGTTATAGAAACTGGATTTGAAAATCCCGACCAGTTATAGAAACTGGATTTGAAAATCCCGACCAGTTATAAAAACTGGATTTGAAAATCCTGACCAGTTATAAAACTGGATTTGAAAATCCCGACCAGTTATAGAAACTGGATTTGAAAATTCTGATCAGTTATAACACTGGATTTGAAAATCCCGACCAATTATAAAACTAGATTTGAAAATCCGGACCTGTTATAGAAACTGGATTTGAAAATCCCGACCAGTTATAAATCTGGATTTGAAAATCCCAACCAGTTATAAAACTAGATTTTAAAATCCCGACCAGTTATAGAAACTGGATTTGAAAATCTTGACCAGTTATAGAAACTGGATTTGAAAATTCCGACCAGTTATAAAAACTAGATTTGAAAATCCCAACCAGTTATAGAAACTGGATTTGAAAATCCTGACCAGTTATAGAAACTGGATTTGAAAATATCGACCAGTTATAGAAACTGGATTTGAAAATCCGGACCAGTTATAAAACTGTATTTGAAAATCCCGACCAGTTATAGAAACTGGATTTGAAAATCCCGACTAGTTATAAAAACTGGATTTGAAAATCCCAACCAGTTATAAAAACTGGATTTCAAAATCCCGACCAGTTATAAAAACTGGAGTTGAAAATCCCGACCAGTTATAACACTGAATTTGAAAATCCCGACAAGTTATAAAAACTGAATTTGAAAATCCCGACCAGTTATAGAAACTGGATTTGAAAATCCTGACCAGTTATAGAAACTGAATTTGAAATCCCGACCAGTTATAAAAACTGGATTTGAAAATCCCGACCAGTTATAAAACTGGATTTGAAAATCCCGACGAGTTATAGAAACTGAATTTGAAAATCCTGATCAGTTATAACACTGGATTTGAAAATCCCGACCAATTATAAAACTAGATTTGAAAATCCCGACCAGTTATAGAAAATGGATTTAAAAATCCCGACCAGTTATAAATCTGTAATTGAAAATCCCGACGAGTTATAGAAACTGGATTTCAAAATTCCGACCAGTTATAGAAACTGAATTTGAAAATCCCGACCAGTTATAGAAACTGGATTTGAAAATCCCGACCAGTTATAACACTAAATTTGAAAATCCCGACCGGTTATAAAAACTGGATTTGAAAATCCCGACCAGTTATAGAAACTTGATTTGAAAATCCTGACCAGTTATAAAAACTGGATTTGAAAATCCCGACCAGTTAAAAAAACTGGATTTGAAAATCCCGACCAATTATAAAACTGGATTTGAAAATTCCGACCAGTTATAGAAACTGGATTTGAAAATCCCGACCAGTTATAAAATCTGGAATTGAAAATCCCGACCAGTTATAGAAACTGGATTTCAAAATCCCGACCAGTTATAACACTGAATTTGAAAATCCCGACCGGTTATAAAAACTGGATTTGAAAATCCCGACCAGTTATAGAAACTTGATTTGAAAATCCTGACCAGTTATAGAAACTGGATTTGAAAATCCCGACCAGTTATAAAAACTGGATTTGAAAATCCCGACCAGTTATAAAACTGGATTTGAAAATCCCGACCAGTTATAGAAACTGGATTTGAAAATCCTGATCAGTTATAACACTGGATTTGAAAATCCCGACCAATTATAAAACTAGATTTGAAAATCCGGACCTGTTATAGAAACTGTATTTGAAAATCCCGACCAGTTATAAATCTAGATTTGAAAATCCCAACCAGTTATAAAACTAGATTTTAAAATCCCGACCAGTTATAGAAACTGGATTTGAAAATATCGACCAGTTATAGAAACTGGATTTGAAAATATCGACCAGTTATAGAAACTGGATTTGAAAATCCCGACCAGTTATAAAACTGCATTTGAAAATCCCGACCAGTTATAGAAACTGGATTTGAAAATCCCGACTAGTTATAAAAACTGGATTTGAAAATCCCAACCAGTTATAAAACTAGATTTAAAAATCCCGACCAGTTATAGAAACTGCATTTGAAAATCCTGACCAGTTATAAAACTGGATTTGAAAATCCCGACCAGTTATAGAAATTGGATTTGAAAATCCCGACCAGTTATAAAAACTGGATTTGAAAATCCCGACCAGTTATAAAACTGGATTTGAAAATCTCGACCAGTTATAGAAACTGGATTTGAAAATCCCACTAGTTATAAAAACTGGATTTGAAAATCCCAACCAGTTATAGAAACTGGATTTCAAAATCCCGACCAGTTATAAAAACTGGAGTTGAAAATCCCGACCAGTTATAACACTGAATTTGAAAATCCCGACAAGTTATAAAAACTGAATTTGAAAATCCTGACCAGTTATAGAAACTGGATTTGAAAATCCTGACCAGTTATAGAAACTGAATTTGAAATCCCGACCAGTTATAAAAACTGGATTTGAAAATCCCGACCAGTTATAAAACTGGATTTGAAAATCCCGACGAGTTATAGAAACTGAATTTGAAAATCCTGATGAGTTATAACACTGGATTTGAAAATCCCGACCAATTATAAAACTAGATTTGAAAATCCCGACCAGTTATAGAAAATGGATTTGAAAATTCCGACCAGTTATAAAACTGGATATGAAAATCCCGACCAGTTATAAAACTAGATTTGAAAATCCCGACTTGTTATAGAAACTGGATTTGAAAATTCTGACCAGTTATAAAACTTGATTTGAAAATCCTGACCAGTTATAGAAACTGGATTTGAAAATCCCGACCAGTTATAGAAACTGGATTTGAAAATCCCGACCAGTTATAAAAACTGGATTTGAAAATCATGACCAGTTATAAAACTGGATTTGAAAATCCCGACCAGTTATAGAAACTGGATTTGAAGATTCTGATCAGTTATAACACTGGATTTGAAAATCCCGACCAATTATAAAACTAGATTTGAAAATCCGGACCTGTTATAGAAACTGGATTTGAAAATCCCGACCAGTTATAAATCTGGATTTGAAAATCCCAACCAGTTATAAAACTAGATTTTAAAATCCCGACCAGTTATAGAAACTGGATTTGAAAATCTTGACCAGTTATAGAAACTGGATTTGAAAATTCCGACCAGTTATAAAAACTAGATTTGAAAATCCCAACCAGTTATAGAAACTGGATTTGAAAATCCTGACCAGTTATAGAAACTGGATTTGAAAATATCGACCAGTTATAGAAACTGGATTTGAAAATCCGGACCAGTTATAAAACTGTATTTGAAAATCCCGACCAGTTATAGAAACTGGATTTGAAAATCCCGACTAGTTATAAAAACTGGATTTGAAAATCCCAACCAGTTATAAAAACTGGATTTCAAAATCCCGACCAGTTATAAAAACTGGAGTTGAAAATCCCGACCAGTTATAGAAACTGGATTTCAAAATCCCACTAGTTATAAAAACTGGATTTGAAAATCCCAACCAGTTATAGAAACTGGATTTCAAAATCCCGACCAGTTATAAAAACTGGAGTTGAAAATCCCGACCAGTTATAACACTGAATTTGAAAATCCCGACAAGTTATAAAAACTGAATTTGAAAATCCTGACCAGTTATAGAAACTGGATTTGAAAATCCTGACCAGTTATAGAAACTGAATTTGAAATCCCGACCAGTTATAAAAACTGGATTTGAAAATCCCGACCAGTTATAAAACTGGATTTGAAAATCCCGACGAGTTATAGAAACTGAATTTGAAAATCCTGATGAGTTATAACACTGGATTTGAAAATCCCGACCAATTATAAAACTAGATTTGAAAATCCCGACCAGTTATAGAAAATGGATTTGAAAATTCCGACCAGTTATAAAACTGGATATGAAAATCCCGACCAGTTATAAAACTAGATTTGAAAATCCCGACTTGTTATAGAAACTGGATTTGAAAATTCTGACCAGTTATAAAACTTGATTTGAAAATCCTGACCAGTTATAGAAACTGGATTTGAAAATCCCGACCAGTTATAGAAACTGGATTTGAAAATCCCGACCAGTTATAAAAACTGGATTTGAAAATCATGACCAGTTATAAAACTGGATTTGAAAATCCCGACCAGTTATAGAAACTGGATTTGAAGATTCTGATCAGTTATAACACTGGATTTGAAAATCCCGACCAATTATAAAACTAGATTTGAAAATCCGGACCTGTTATAGAAACTGGATTTGAAAATCCCGACCAGTTATAAATCTGGATTTGAAAATCCCAACCAGTTATAAAACTAGATTTTAAAATCCCGACCAGTTATAGAAACTGGATTTGAAAATCTTGACCAGTTATAGAAACTGGATTTGAAAATTCCGACCAGTTATAAAAACTAGATTTGAAAATCCCAACCAGTTATAGAAACTGGATTTGAAAATCCTGACCAGTTATAGAAACTGGATTTGAAAATATCGACCAGTTATAGAAACTGGATTTGAAAATCCGGACCAGTTATAAAACTGTATTTGAAAATCCCGACCAGTTATAGAAACTGGATTTGAAAATCCCGACTAGTTATAAAAACTGGATTTGAAAATCCCAACCAGTTATAAAAACTGGATTTCAAAATCCCGACCAGTTATAAAAACTGGAGTTGAAAATCCCGACCAGTTATAACACTGAATTTGAAAATCCCGACAAGTTATAAAAACTGAATTTGAAAATCCCGACCAGTTATAGAAACTGGATTTGAAAATCCTGACCAGTTATAGAAACTGAATTTGAAATCCCGACCAGTTATAAAAACTGGATTTGAAAATCCCGACCAGTTATAAAACTGGATTTGAAAATCCCGACGAGTTATAGAAACTGAATTTGAAAATCCTGATCAGTTATAACACTGGATTTGAAAATCCCGACCAATTATAAAACTAGATTTGAAAATCCCGACCAGTTATAGAAAATGGATTTGAAAATTCTGACCAGTTATAAAACTGGATATGAAAATCCCGACCAGTTATAAAACTAGATTTGAAAATCCCGACTTGTTATAAATACTTGATTTGAAAATTCCGACCAGTTATAAAAACTGGAGTTAAAAATCCCGACCAGTTATAGAATCTGGATTTGAAAATCCCGACCAGTTATAGAAACTGGATTTGAAAATCCCGACCAGTTATAAAAACTGGATTTGAAAATCCCGACCAGTTATAAAACTGGATTTGAAAATCCCGACCAGTTATAGAAACTGGATTTGAAAATTCTGATCAGTTATAACACTGGATTTGAAAATCCCGACCAATTATAAAACTAGATTTGAAAATCCGGACCTGTTATAGCAACTGGATTTGAAAATCCCGACCTGTTATAAATCTGGATTTGAAATTCCCAACCAGTTATAAAACTAGATTTAAAAATCCCGACCAGTTATAGAAACTGCATTTGAAAATCCTGACCAGTTATAAAACTGGATTTGAAAATCCCGACCAGTTATAGAAATTGGATTTGAAAATACCGACCAATTATGACACTAGATTTGGAAATCACGACCAGTTATAGAAACTGGATTTGAAAATCCCGACCAGTTATAGAAACTGGATTTGAAAATCCCGACCAGTTATAGAAACTGGATTTGAAAATCCCGACCAGTTGTAAAAACTGAATTTTGAAAATCCCGACCAGTTACAAAAACTAGATTTGAAAATCCCGACCAGTTATAAAAACTAGATTTGAAAATCCCGACCAGTTATAGAAACTGTATTTGAAAATCCCGATCAGTTATAGAAACTGGATTTGAAAATCCCGACTAGTTATAAAAACTGGATTTGAAAATCCCAACCAGTTATAAAAACTGGATTTCAAAATCCCGACCAGTTATAAAAACTGGAGTTGAAAATCTCGACCAGTTATAGAAACTGGATTTGAAAATCCCACTAGTTATAAAAACTGGATTTGAAAATCCCAACCAGTTATAGAAACTGGATTTCAAAATCCCGACCAGTTATAAAAACTGGAGTTGAAAATCCCGACCAGTTATAACACTGAATTTGAAAATCCCGACAAGTTATAAAAACTGAATTTGAAAATCCTGACCAGTTATAGAAACTGGATTTGAAAATCCTGACCAGTTATAGAAACTGAATTTGAAATCCCGACCAGTTATAAAAACTGGATTTGAAAATCCCGACCAGTTATAAAACTGGATTTGAAAATCCCGACGAGTTATAGAAACTGAATTTGAAAATCCTGATGAGTTATAACACTGGATTTGAAAATCCCGACCAATTATAAAACTAGATTTGAAAATCCCGACCAGTTATAGAAAATGGATTTGAAAATTCCGACCAGTTATAAAACTGGATATGAAAATCCCGACCAGTTATAAAACTAGATTTGAAAATCCCGACTTGTTATAGAAACTGGATTTGAAAATTCTGACCAGTTATAAAACTTGATTTGAAAATCCTGACCAGTTATAGAAACTGGATTTGAAAATCCCGACCAGTTATAGAAACTGGATTTGAAAATCCCGACCAGTTATAAAAACTGGATTTGAAAATCATGACCAGTTATAAAACTGGATTTGAAAATCCCGACCAGTTATAGAAACTGGATTTGAAGATTCTGATCAGTTATAACACTGGATTTGAAAATCCCGACCAATTATAAAACTAGATTTGAAAATCCGGACCTGTTATAGAAACTGGATTTGAAAATCCCGACCAGTTATAAATCTGGATTTGAAAATCCCAACCAGTTATAAAACTAGATTTTAAAATCCCGACCAGTTATAGAAACTGGATTTGAAAATCTTGACCAGTTATAGAAACTGGATTTGAAAATTCCGACCAGTTATAAAAACTAGATTTGAAAATCCCAACCAGTTATAGAAACTGGATTTGAAAATCCTGACCAGTTATAGAAACTGGATTTGAAAATATCGACCAGTTATAGAAACTGGATTTGAAAATCCGGACCAGTTATAAAACTGTATTTGAAAATCCCGACCAGTTATAGAAACTGGATTTGAAAATCCCGACTAGTTATAAAAACTGGATTTGAAAATCCCAACCAGTTATAAAAACTGGATTTCAAAATCCCGACCAGTTATAAAAACTGGAGTTGAAAATCCCGACCAGTTATAACACTGAATTTGAAAATCCCGACAAGTTATAAAAACTGAATTTGAAAATCCCGACCAGTTATAGAAACTGGATTTGAAAATCCTGACCAGTTATAGAAACTGAATTTGAAATCCCGACCAGTTATAAAAACTGGATTTGAAAATCCCGACCAGTTATAAAACTGGATTTGAAAATCCCGACGAGTTATAGAAACTGAATTTGAAAATCCTGATCAGTTATAACACTGGATTTGAAAATCCCGACCAATTATAAAACTAGATTTGAAAATCCCGACCAGTTATAGAAAATGGATTTGAAAATTCTGACCAGTTATAAAACTGGATATGAAAATCCCGACCAGTTATAAAACTAGATTTGAAAATCCCGACTTGTTATAAATACTTGATTTGAAAATTCCGACCAGTTATAAAAACTGGAGTTAAAAATCCCGACCAGTTATAGAATCTGGATTTGAAAATCCCGACCAGTTATAGAAACTGGATTTGAAAATCCCGACCAGTTATAAAAACTGGATTTGAAAATCCCGACCAGTTATAAAACTGGATTTGAAAATCCCGACCAGTTATAGAAACTGGATTTGAAAATTCTGATCAGTTATAACACTGGATTTGAAAATCCCGACCAATTATAAAACTAGATTTGAAAATCCGGACCTGTTATAGCAACTGGATTTGAAAATCCCGACCTGTTATAAATCTGGATTTGAAATTCCCAACCAGTTATAAAACTAGATTTAAAAATCCCGACCAGTTATAGAAACTGCATTTGAAAATCCTGACCAGTTATAAAACTGGATTTGAAAATCCCGACCAGTTATAGAAATTGGATTTGAAAATACCGACCAATTATGACACTAGATTTGGAAATCACGACCAGTTATAGAAACTGGATTTGAAAATCCCGACCAGTTATAGAAACTGGATTTGAAAATCCCGACCAGTTATAGAAACTGGATTTGAAAATCCCGACCAGTTGTAAAAACTGAATTTTGAAAATCCCGACCAGTTACAAAAACTAGATTTGAAAATCCCGACCAGTTATAAAAACTAGATTTGAAAATCCCGACCAGTTATAGAAACTGTATTTGAAAATCCCGATCAGTTATAGAAACTGGATTTGAAAATCCCGACCAGTTATAAAAACTAGATTTGAAAATTCTGACCAGTTATAAAACTGGATTTGAAAATCCCGACCAGTTATAGAAACTGGATTTGAAAATCCCGACCAGTTATAAAAACTGGATTTGAAAATCCCGACGAGTTATAAAAACTGGATTTCAAAATCCCGACCAGTTATAGAAACTGGATTTGAAAATGCCGACCAGTTATAACACTGAATTTGAAAATCCCGACCAGTTATAACACTGAATTTGAAAATCCCGACCAGTTATAAAAATTGGATTTGAAAATCCCGACCAGTTATAAAAACTGGATATGAAAATCCTAACCAGTTATAGAAACTGAATTTGAAAATCCTGACCAGTTATAAAAGCTGGATTTGAAAATCCCGACCAGTTATAAAACTGGATTTGAAAATCCCGACGAGTTATAGAAACTGAATTTGAAAATCCTGATCAGTTATAACATTGGATTTGAAAATCCCGACCAATTATAAAACTAGATTTGAAAATCCCGACCAGTTATTGAAAATGGATTTAAAAATCCCGACCAGTTATAAATCTGGAATTGAAAATCCCGACCAGTTATAGAAACTGGATTTCAAAATCCCGACCAGTTATAGAAACTGAATTTGAAAATCCCGACCAGTTATAGAAACTGGATTTAAAAATCCCGACCAATTATAACAATGAATTTGAAAATCCCGACCGGTTTTAAAAACTGGATTTGAAAATCCCGACCAGTTATAGAAACTTGATTTGAAAATCCTGACCAGTTATAGAAACTGGATTTGAAAATCCCGACCAGTTATAAAAACTGGATTTGAAAATCCCGACCAATTATAAAACTGGATTTGAAAATCCCGACCAGTTATAGAAACTGGATTTGAAAATCCCGACCAGTTATAAAATCTGGAATTGAAAATCCCGACCAGTTATAGAAACTGGATTTCAAAATCCCGACCAGTTATAACACTGAATTTGAAAATCCCGACCGGTTATAAAAACTGGATTTGAAAATTCCGACCAGTTATAGAAACTTGATTTGAAAATCCTGACCAGTTATAGAAACTGGATTTGAAAATCCCGACCAGTTATAAAAACTGGATTTGAAAATCCCGACCAGTTATAAAACTGGATTTGAAAATCCCGACCAGTTATAGAAACTGGATTTGAAAATCCTGATCAGTTATAACACTGGATTTGAAAATCCCGACCAATTATAAAACTAGATTTGAAAATCCGGACCTGTTATTGAAACTGGATTTGAAAATCCCGACCAGTTATAAATCAAGAAAATCCCAACCAGTTATAAAACTAGATTTTAAAATCCCGACCAGTTATAGAAACTGGATTTGAAAATCCTGACCAGTTATAAAAGCTTGATTTGAAAATCCCGACCAGTTATAAAACTGGATTTGAAAATCCCGACGAGTTATAGAAACTGAATTTGAAAATCCTGATCAGTTATAACACTGGATTTGAAAATCCCGACCAATTATAAAACTAGATTTGAAAATCCCGACCAGTTATTGAAAATGGATTTAAAAATCCCGACCAGTTATAAATCTGGAATTGAAAATCCCGACCAGTTATAGAAACTGGATTTGAAAATCCCGACCAATTATAACACTGAATTTGAAAATCCCGACCGGTTTTAAAAACTGGATTTGAAAATCCCGACCAGTTATAGAAACTTGATTTGAAAATCCTGACCAATTATAGAAACTGGATTTGAAAATCCCGACCAGTTATAAAAACTGGATTTGAAAATCCCGACCAATTATAAAACTGGATTTGAAAATCCCGACCAGTTATAGAAACTGGATTTGAAAATCCCGACCAGTTATAAAATCTGGAATTGAAAATCCCGACCAGTTATAGAAAGTGGATTTCAAAATCCCGACCAGTTATAACACTGAATTTGAAAATCCCGACCGGTTATAAAAACTGGATTTGAAAATCCCGACCAGTTATAGAAACTTGATTTGAAAATCCTGACCAGTTATAGAAACTGGATTTGAAAATCCCGACCAGTTATAAAAACTGGATTTGAAAATCCCGACTAGTTATAAAACTGGATTTGAAAATCCCGACCAGTTATAGAAACTGGATTTGAAAATCCTGATCAGTTATAACACTGGATTTGAAAATCCCGACCAATTATAAAATTAGATTTGAAAATCCGGACCTGTTATAGAAACTGGATTTGAAAATCCCGACCAGTTATAAATCAAGAAAATCCCAACCAGTTATAAAACTAGATTTTAAAATCCCGACCAGTTATAGAAACTGGATTTGAAAATCTTGACTAGTTATAGAAACTGGATTTGAAAATCCTGAACAGTTATAAAAACTAGATTTGAAAATCCCAACCAGTTATAGAAACTGGATTTAAAAATCCAGACCAGTTATAGAAACTTGATTTGAAAATATCGACCAGTTATAGAAACTGGATTTGAAAATCCCGACCAGTTATAAAAGTGCATTTGAAAATCCCAACCAGTTATAGAAACTGGATTTGAAAATCCCGACTAGTTATAAAGACTGGATTTGAAAATCCCAACCAGTTATAAAACTAGATTTAAAAATCCCGACCAGTTATAGAAACTGCATTTGAAAATCCTGACCAGTTATGAAACTGGATTTGAAAATCCCGACCGGTTATAGAAATTGGATTTGAAAATCCCGACCAGTTATGACACTAGATTTGGAAATCACGACCAGTTATAAAACCTGGATTTGAAAATCCCGACCAGTTATAAAACTGGATTTGAAAATCCCGACCAGTTATAGAAACTGGATTTGAAAATCCCGACTAGTTATAAAAACTGGATTTGAAAATCCCAACCAGTTATAGAAACTGGATTTCAAAATCCCGACCAGTTATAAAAACTGGAGTTGAAAATCCCGAACAGTTATAACACTGAATTTGAAAATCCCGACCAGTTATAAAAACTGAATTTAAAAATCCCGACCAGTTATAGAAACTGGATTTGAAAATCCTGACCAGTTATAGAAACTGAATTTGAAATCCCGACCAGTTATAAAAACTGGATTTGAAAATCCCGAGAAGTTATAAAACTGGATTTGAAAATCCCGACGAGTTATAGAAACTGAATTTGAAAATCTTGATGAGTTATAACACTGGATTTGAAAATCCCGACCAATTATAAAACTAGATTTAAAAATCCCAACCAGTTATAGAAAATGGATTTGAAAACTCCGACCAGTTATAAAACTGGATATGAAAATCCAGACCAGTTATAAAACTAGATTTGAAAATCCTGACTTGTTATAGATACTTGATTTGAAAATCCCGACCAGTTATAAAAACTGGAGTTGAAAATCCCGACCAGTTATAAAAACTGGATTTGAAAATCCCGACCAGTTATAGAAACTGGATTTGAAAATCCCGACCAGTTATAAAAACTGGATTTGAAAATCCCGACCAGTTATAAAACTGGATTTGAAAATCCCGACCAGTTATAGAAACTGGATTTGAAAATTCTGATCAGTTATAACACTGGATTTGAAAATCCCGACCAATTATAAAACTAGATTTGAAAATCCGGACCTGTTATAGAAACTGGATTTGAAAATCCCGACCAGTTATAAAACTGGATATGAAAATCCCGACCAGTTATAAAACTAGATTTCAAAATCCTGACTTGTTATAGATACTTGATTTGAAAATCCCGACCAGTTATAAAAACTGGAGTTGAAAATCCCGACCAGTTATAGAAACTGGATTTGAAAATCCCGACCAGTTATAGAAACTGGATTTGAAAATCCTGACCAGTTATAAAAACTGGATTTGAAAATCCCGACCAGTTATAAAACTGGATTTGAAAATCCCGACCAGTTATAGAAACTGGATTTGAAAATTCTGATCAGTTATAACACTGGATTTGAAAATCCCGACCAATTATAAAACTAGATTTGAAAATCCGGACCTGTTATAGAAACTGGATTTGAAAATCCCGACCAGTTATAAATCTGGATTTGAAAATCCCAACCAGTTATAAAACTAGATTTAAAAATCCCGACCAGTTATAGAAACTGCATTTGAAAATCCTGACCAGTTATAAAACTGGATTTGAAAATCCCGACCAGTTATAGAAATTGGATTTGAAAATCCCGACCAGTTATGACACTAGATTTGGAAATCATGACCAGTTATAGAAACTGGATTTGAAAATCCCGACCAGTTATAGAAACTGGATTTGAAAATCCCGACCAGTTGTAAAAATTGAATTTTGAAAATCCCGACCAGTTACAAAAACTGGATTTGAAAATCCCGACCAGTTATAAAAACTAGATTTGAAAATCCAGACCAGTTATAGAAACTGGATATGAAAATCCCGACCAGTTATAGAAACTGAATTTGAAAATCCCGACCAGTTATAAAAACTAGATTTGAAAATCCCGACCAGTTATAAAACTGGATTTGAAAATCCCGACCAGTTATAGAAACTGGATTTGAAAATCCCGACTAGTTATAAAAACTGGATTTGAAAATCCCGACCAGTTATAAAAACTGGATTTCAAAATCCCGACCAGTTATATTAACTGGATTTGAAAATCCCGACTAGTTATAGAAACTGGATTTGAAAAACCCGACCGGTTATAACACTGAATTTGAAAATCCCGACCAGTTATAAAAACTGGATTTGAAAATCCCGACTAGTTATAAAAACTGGATTTGAAAATCCTGACTAGTTATAGAAACTGAATTTGAAAATCCTGACCAGTTATAAAAACTTGATTTGAAAATCCTGACTAGTTATAGAAACTAGATTTGAAAATTCCGACCAGTTATAAAAACTGGATTTGAAAATCCCGACCAGTTATAAAACTGGATTTGAAAATCCCGACCAGTTATAGAAACTGGATTTGAAAATCCTGATCAGTTATAACACTGGATTTGAAAATCCCGACCAATTATAAAACTAAATTTGAAAATCGGGATCTGTTATAGAAATTGGATTTGAAAATCCCGACCAGTTATAAATCTGGATTTGAAAATCCCAACCAGTTATAAAACTAGATTTAAAAATCCCGACCAGTTATAGAAACTGCATTTGAAAATCCTGACCAGTTATAAAACTGGATTTGAAAATCTCGACCAGTTATAGAAATTGGATTTGAAAATCCCGACCAGTTATGACACTAGATTTGGAAATCACGACCAGTTATAGAAACTGGATTTGAAAATCCCGACCAGTTATAGAAACTGGATTTGAAAATCCCGACCAGTTATAGAAACTGGATTTGAAAATCCCGACCAGTTGTAAAAACAGAATTTTGAAAATCCCGACCAGTTACAAAAACTAGATTTGAAAATCCCGACCAGTTATAAAAACTAGATTTGAAAATCCCGACCAGTTATAGAAACTGGATTTGAAAATCCCGACCAGTTATTGAAACTGGATTTCAAAATTCCGATCAGTTATAGAAACTGGAGTTGAAAATCCCGACTAGTTATAACACTGAATTTGAAAATCCCGACCAGTTATAAGAACTGAATTTGAAAATCCCGACCAGTTATAGAAACTGGATTTGAAAATCCTGACCAGTTATAGAAACTGAATTTGAAAATCCCGACCAGTTATAAAAACTGGATTTGAAAATCCTGACCAGTTATAAAACTTAATTTGAAAATCCCGATGAGTTATAACGCTGGATTTGAAAATCCCGACCAATTATAAAACTAGATTTGAAAATCCCGACCAGTTATAGAAAATGGATTTGAAAATCCCGACCAGTTATAAAACTGGATTTGAAAATCCCGACGAGTTATAGAAACTGAATTTGAAAATCCTGATCAGTTATGACACTAGATTTGAAAATCCCGACCAATTATGAAACTAGATTTGAAAATCCCGACCAGTTACAGAAAATGGATTTGAAAATCCCGACCAGTTATAAAACTGGATTTGAAAATCCCGATCAGTTATAGAAACTGGATTTGAAAATCCTGACCAGTTATAGAAACTGGATTTGAAAATCCCGACCAGTTATAAAATCTGAAATTGAAAATCCCGACCAGTTATAGAAACTGGATTTCAAAATCCCGACCAGTTATAGAAACTGGATTTGAAAATCCCGACCAGTTATAAAAACTGGATTTGAAAATCCCGAACAGTTATAACACTGAATTTGAAAATCCCGACCGGTTATAAAAACTGGATTTAAAAATCCCGACCAGTTATAGAAACTTGATTTGAAAATCCTGACCAGTTATAGAAACTGGATTTGAAAATCCCGACTAGTTATAAAAACTGGAGTTGAAAATCCCGACCAGTTATAACACTGAATTTGAAAATCCCGACCAGTTATAAAAACTGAATTTGAAAATCCCGACCAGTTATAAAACTGCATTTGAAAATCCCAACCAGTTATAGAAACTGGATTTTAAAATCCCGACTAGTTATAAAAACTGGATTTAAAATCCCAACCAGTTATAAAACTAGATTTAAAAATCCCGACCAGTTATAGAAACTGCATTTGAAAATCCTGACCAGTTATAAAACTGGATTTGAAAATCCCGACCAGTTATAGAAATTGGATTTGAAAATCCCGACCAGTTATGACACTAGATTTGGAAATCACGACCAGTTATAAAACCTGGATTTGAAAATCTCGACCAGTTATAAAACTGGATTTGAAAATGCCGACCAGTCATAGAAATTGGATTTGAAAATCCCGACTAGTTATAAAAACTGGATTTGAAAATCCCAACCAGTTATAGAAACTGGATTTCAAAACCCGACCAGTTTTAAAAACTGGAGTTGAAAATCCCGAACAGTTATAACACTGAATTTGAAAATCCCGACCAGTTATAAAAACTGAATTTAAAAATTCCGACCAGTTATAGAAACTGGATTTGAAAATCCTGACCAGTTATAGAAACTGAATTTGAAATCCCGACCAGTTATAAAAACTGGATTTGAAAATCCCGACCAGTTATAAAACTGGATTTGAAAATCCCGACGAGTTATAGAAACTGAATTTGAAAATCGTGATCAGTTATAACACTGGATTTGAAAATCCCGACCAATTATAAAACTAGATTTGAAAATCCCGACCAGTTATAGAAAATGGATTTGAAAATTCCGACCAGTTATAAAACTGGATATGAAAATCCCGACCAGTTATAAAACTAGATTTGAAAATCCTGACTTGTTATAGATACTTGATTTGAAAATCCAGACCAGTTATAAAAACTGGAGTTGAAAATCCCGACCAGTTATAGAAACTGGATTTGAAAATCCCGACCAGTTATAGAAACTGGATTTGAAAATCCCGACCAGTTATAAAAACTGGATTTGAAAATCCCGACCAGTTATAAAACTGGATTTGAAAATCCCGACCAGTTATAGAAACTGGATTTCAAAATTCTGATCAGTTATAACACTGGATTTGAAAATCCCGACCAATTATAAAACTAGATTTGAAAATCCGGACCTGTTATAGAAACTGGATTTGAAAATCCCGACAAGTTATAAAACTGGATATGAAAATCCCGACCAGTTATAAAACTAGATTTCAAAATCCTGACTTGTTATAGATACTTGATTTGAAAATCCCGACCAGTTATAAAAATTGGAGTTGAAAATCCCGACCAGTTATAGAAACTGGATTTGAAAATCCCGACCAGTTATAAAACTGGATTTGAAAATCGCGACCAGTTATAGAAACTGGATTTGAAAATCCCGACCAGTTATAAAACTGGATTTGAAAATCCTGACCAGTTATAAAAACTGGATTTGAAAATCCCGACCAGTTATAAAACTGGATTTGAAAATCGCGACCAGTTATAGAAACTGGATTTGAAAATTCTGATCAGTTATAACACTGGATTTGAAAATCCCGACCAATTATAAAACTAGATTTGAAAATCCGGACCTGTTATAGAAACTGGATTTGAAAATCCCGACCAGTTATAAATCTGGATTTGAAAATCCCAACTAGTTATAAAACTAGATTTAAAAATCCCGACCAGTTATAGAAACTGCATTTGAAAATCCTGACCAGTTATAAAACTGGATTTGAAAATCCCGACCATTTATAGAAATTGGATTTGAAAATCCCGACCAGTTATGACACTAGATTTGGAAATCACGACCAGTTATAGAAACTGGATTTGAAAATCCCGACCAGTTATAGAAACTGGATTTGAAAATCCCGACCAGTTATAGAAACTGGATTTGAAAATCCCGACCAGTTGTAAAAACTGAATTTTGAAAATCCTGACCAGTTATAAAAACTGG
Organism: Nuphar pumila; assembly: GCF_984573655.1. Lineage (NCBI taxonomy): Eukaryota > Viridiplantae > Streptophyta > Magnoliopsida > Nymphaeales > Nymphaeaceae > Nuphar > Nuphar pumila. The sequence continues at coordinate 64,203,908 of NC_143258.1, forward strand.
ATTTGAAAATCCCGACCAGTTATAAAAAGTAGATTTGAAAATCCAGACCAGTTATAGAAACTGGATATGAAAATCCCGACCAGTTATAGAAACTCGATTTAAAAATCCCGACCAGTTATAAAAACCAGATTTGAAAATCCCGACCAGTTATAAAACTGGATTTGAAAATCCCGACCAGTTATAGAAACTGGATTTGAAAATCCCGACTAGTTATAAAAACTGGATTTGAAAATCCCGACCAGTTATAAAAACTGGATTTCAAAATCCCGACCAGTTATATTAACTGGATTTGAAAATCCCGACCAGTTATAGAAACTGGATTTGAAAATCCCGACCAGTTATAACACTGAATTTGAAAATCCCGACCAGTTATAAAAACTGGATTTGAAAACCCCGACCAGTTATAAAAACTGGATTTGAAAATCCTGACCAGTTATAGAAACTGAATTTGAAAATCCTGACCAATTATAAAAACTTGATTTGAAAATCCTGACTAGTTATAGAAACTGGATTTGAAAATTCCGACCAGTTATAAAAACTGGATTTGAAAATCCCGACCAGTTATAAAACTGGATTTGAAAATCCCGACCAGTTATAGAAACTGGATTTGAAAATCCTGATCAGTTATAACACTGGATTTGAAAATCCCGACCAGTTATAAAACTAAATTTGAAAATCGGGATCAGTTATAGAAACTGGATTTGAAAATCCCGACCAGTTATAAATCTGGATTTGAAAATCCCAACCAGTTATAAAACTAGATTTAAAAATCCCGACCAGTTATAGAAACTTCATTTGAAAATCCTGACCAGTTATAAAACTGGATTTGAAAATCCCGACCAGTTATAGAAATTGGATTTGAAAATCCCGACCAGTTATAGAAACTGCATTTGAAAATCCTGACTAGTTATAAAACTGGATTTGAAAATCCCGACCAGTTATAAAACTGGATTTGAAAATCCCGACGAGTTATAGAAACTGAATTTGAAAATCCTGATCAGTTATAACACTGGATTTGAAAATCCCGACCAATTATATAACTAGATTTGAAAATCCCGACCAGTTATAGAAAATGGATTTGAAAATCCCGACCAGTTATAAAACTGGATTTGAAAATCCTGACCAGTTATAAAACTGGATTTGAAAATCCCGACCAGTTATAGAAACTGGATTTGAAAATCCTGACCAGTTATAGAAACTGGATTTGAAAATCCCGACCAGTTATAAAATCTGGAATTGAAAATCCCGACCAGTTATAGAAACTGGATTTCAAAATCCCGACCAGTTATAGAAACTGGATTTGAAAATCCCGACCAGTTATAGAAACTGGATTTGAAAATCCCGAACAGTTATAAAAACTTGATTTGAAAATCCTGACCGGTTATAAAAACTGGATTTAAAAATCCCGACCAGTTATAGAAACTTGATTTGAAAATCCTGACCAGTTATAGAAACTGCATTTGAAAATCCTGACCAGTTATAAAACTGGATTTGAAAATCCCGACCAGTTATCGAAATTGGATTTGAAAATCCCGACCAGTTATGACACTAGATTTGGAAATCACGACCAGTTATAGAAACTGGATTTGAAAATCCCGACCAGTTATAGAAAGTGGATTTGAAAATCCGACCAGTTATAGAAACTGGATTTGAAAATCCTGACCAGTTGTAAAAACAGAATTTTGAAAATCCCAACCAGTTATAAAAACTGGATTTCAAAATCCCGACCAGTTATAAAAACTGGAGTTGAAAATCCCGACCAGTTATAACACTGAATTTGAAAATCCCGACAAGTTATAAAAACTGAATTTGAAAATCCCGACCAGTTATAGAAACTGGATTTGGAAATCCTGACCAGTTATAGAAACTGAATTTGAAATCCCGACCAGTTATAAAAACTGGATTTGAAAATCCCGACCAGTTATAAAACTGGATTTGAAAATCCCGACGAGTTATAGAAACTGAATTTGAAAGTCCTGATGAGTTATAACACTGGATTTGAAAATCCCGACCAATTATAAAACTAGATTTGAAAATCCCGACCAGTTATAGAAAATGGATTTGAAAATTCCGACCAGTTATAAAACTGGATATGAAAATCCCGACCAGTTATAAAACTAGATTTGAAAATCCCGACTTGTTATAGATACTTGATTTGAAAATCCCGACCAGTTATAAAAACTGGAGTTAAAAATCCCGACCAGTTATAGAAACTGGATTTGAAAATCCCGACCAGTTATAGAAACTGGATTTGAAAATCCCGACCAGTTATAAAAACTGGATTTGAAAATCCCGACCAGTTATAAAACTGGATTTGAAAATCCCGACCAGTTATAGAAACTGGATTTGAAAATTCTGATCAGTTATAACACTGGATTTGAAAATCCCGACCAATTATAAAACTAGATTTGAAAATCCGGACCTGTTATAGAAACTGGATTTGAAAATCCCGACTAGTTATAAATCTGGATTTTAAAATCCCAACCAGTTATAAAACTAGATTTTAAAATCCCGACCAGTTATAGAAACTGGATTTGAAAATCTTGACCAGTTATAGAAACTGGATTTAAAAATCTCGACCAGTTATAAAAACTAGATTTGAAAATCCCAACCAGTTATAGAAACTGGATTTGAAAATCCTGACCGGTTATAGAAACTGGATTTGAAAATATCGACCAGTTATAGAAACTGGATTTGAAAATCCGGACTAGTTCTAAAACTGTATTTGAAAATCCCGACCAGTTATAGAAACTGGATTTGAAAATCCCGACTAGTTATAAAAACTGGATTTAAAAATCCCAACCAGTTATTGAAACTGGATTTCAAAATCCCGACCAGTTATAAAAACTGGAGTTGAAAATCCCGACCAGTTATAACACTGAATTTGAAAATCCCGACAAGTTATAAAAACTGAATTTGAAAATCCCGACCAGTTATAGAAACTGGATTTGAAAATCCTGACCAGTTATAGAAACTGAATTTGAAATCCCGACTAGTTATAAAAACTGGATTTGAAAATCCCGACCAGTTATAAAACTGGATTTGAAAATCCCGACGAGTTATAGAAACTGAATTTGAAAATCCTGATGAGTTATAACACTGGATTTGAAAATCCCGACCAATTATAAAACTAGATTTGAAAATCCCGACCAGTTATAGAAAATGGATTTGAAAATTCCGACCAGTTATAAAACTGGATATGAAAATCCCGACCAGTTATAAAACTAGATTTGAAAATCCCGACTTGTTATAGATACTTGATTTGAAAATTCCGACCAGTTATAAAAACTGGAGTTAAAAATCCCGACCAGTTATAAAAACTGGATTTGAAAATCCCGACCAGTTATAGAAACTGGATTTGAAAATCCCGACCAGTTATAAAAACTGGATTTGAAAATCCCGACCAGTTATAAAACTGGATTTGAAAATCCCGACCAGTTATAGAAACTGGATTTGAAAATTCTGATCAGTTATAACACTGGATTTGAAAATCCCGACCAATTATAAAACTAGATTTGAAAATCCGGACCTGTTATAAATATGGATTTGAAAATCCAAACCAGTTATAAAACTAGATTTAAAAATCCTGACCAGTTATAGAAACTGCATTTGAAAATCCTGACCAGTTATAAAACTGGATTTGAAAATCCCGACCAGTTATAGAAATTGGATTTGAAAATACCGACCAGTTATGACACTAGATTTGGAAATCACGACCAGTTAATGAAACTGGATTTGAAAATCCCGACTAGTTATAGAAAGTGGATTTGAAAATCCGACCAGTTATAGAAACTGGATTTGAAAATCCCTACCAGTTGTAAAAACTGAATTTTGAAAATCCCGACCAGTTACAAAAACTGAATTTGAAAACCCCGACCAGTTATAAAAACTAGATTTGAAAATCCCGACCAGTTATAGAAACTGTATTTGAAAATGCCGACCAGTTATAGAAACTGGATTTGAAAATCCCGACCAGTTATAAAAACTGGATATGAAAATCCTAACCAGTTATAGAAACTGAATTTGAAAATCCTGACCAGTTATAAAAGCTGGATTTGAAAATCCCGACCAGTTATAAAACTGGATTTGAAAATCCCGACGAGTTATAGAAACTGAATTTGAAAATCCTGATCAGTTATAACACTGGATTTGAAAATCCCGACCAATTATAAAACTAGATTTGAAAATCCCGACCAGTTATTGAAAATGGATTTAAAAATCCCGACCAGTTATAAATCTGGAATTGAAAATCCCGACCAGTTATAGAAACTGGATTTCAAAATCCCGACCAGTTATAGAAACTGAATTTGAAAATCCCGACCAGTTATAGAAACTGGATTTGAAAATCCCGACCAATTATAATACTGAATTTGAAAATCCCGACCGGTTTTAAAAACTGGATTTGAAAATCCCGACCAGTTATAGAAACTTGATTTGAAAATCCTGACCAGTTATAGAAACTGGATTTGAAAATCCCGACCAGTTATAAAAACTGGATTTGAAAATCCCGACCAATTATAAAACTGGATTTGAAAATCCCGACCAGTTATAGAAACTGGATTTGAAAATCCCGACCAGTTATAAAATCTGGAATTGAAAATCCCGACCAGTTATAGAAACTGGATTTCAAAATCCTGACTAGTTATAGAAACTAGATTTGAAAATTCCGACCAGTTATAAAAACTGGATTTGAAAATCCCGACCAGTTATAAAACTGGATTTGAAAATCCCGACCAGTTATAGAAACTGGATTTTAAAATCCTGATCAGTTATAACACTGGATTTGAAAATCCCGACCAATTATAAAACTAAATTTGAAAATCGGGATCTGTTATAGAAATTGGATTTGAAAATCCCGACCAGTTATAAATCTGGATTTGAAAATCCCAACCAGTTATAAAACTAGATTTAAAAATCCCGACCAGTTATAGAAACTGCATTTGAAAATCCTGACCAGTTATAAAACTGGATTTGAAAATCCCGACCAGTTATAGAAATTGGATTTGAAAATCCCGACCAGTTATGACACTAGATTTGGAAATCACGACCAGTTATAGAAACTGGATTTGAAAATCCCGACTAGTTATAGAAACTGGATTTGAAAATCCCGACAAGTAATAGAAACTGGATTTGAAAATCCCGACCAGTTGTAAAAACAGAATTTTGAAAATCCCGACCAGTTACAAAAACTAGATTTGAAAATCCCGACCAGTTATAAAAACTAGATTTGAAAATCCCGACCAGTTATAGAAACTGGATTTGAAAATCCCGACCAGTTATTGAAACTGGATTTCAAAATTCCGATCAGTTATAGAAACTGGAGTTGAAAATCCCGACTAGTTATAACACTGAATTTGAAAATCCCGACCAGTTATAAGAACTGAATTTGAAAATCCCGACCAGTTATAGAAACTGGATTTGAAAATCCTGACCAGTTATAGAAACTGAATTTGAAAATCCCGACCAGTTATAAAAACTGGATTTGAAAATCCTGACCAGTTATAAAACTTAATTTGAAAATCCCGATGAGTTATAACGCTGGATTTGAAAATCCCGACCAATTATAAAACTAGATTTGAAAATCCCGACCAGTTATAGAAAATGGATTTGAAAATCCCGACCAGTTATAAAACTGGATTTGAAAATCCCGACGAGTTATAGAAACTGAATTTGAAAATCCTGATCAGTTATAACACTGGATTTGAAAATCCCGACCAATTATGAAACTAGATTTGAAAATCCCGACCAGTTATAAAAACTGGATTTGAAAATCCTGACCAGTTATAAAACTTAATTTGAAAATCCCGATGAGTTATAACGCTGGATTTGAAAATCCCGACCAATTATAAAACTAGATTTGAAAATCCCGACCAGTTATAGAAAATGGATTTGAAAATCCCGACCAGTTATAAAACTGGATTTGAAAATCCCGACGAGTTATAGAAACTGAATTTGAAAATCCTGATCAGTTATAACACTGGATTTGAAAATCCCGACCAAATATGAAACTGGATTTAAAAATCTCGACCAGTTATAAAAACTAGATTTGAAAATCCCAACCAGTTATAGAAACTGGATTTGAAAATCCTGACCAGTTATAGAAACTGGATTTGAAAATATCGACCAGTTATAGAAACTGGATTTGAAAATCCGGACTAGTTATAAAACTGTATTTGAAAATCCCGACCAGTTATAGAAACTGGATTTGAAAATCCCGACTAGTTATAAAAACTGGATTTAAAAATCCCAACCAGTTATTGAAACTGGATTTCAAAATCCCGACCAGTTATAAAAACTGGAGTTGAAAATCCCGACCAGTTATAACACTGAATTTGAAAATCCCGACAAGTTATAAAAACTGAATTTGAAAATCCCGACCAGTTATAGAAACTGGATTTGAAAATCCTGACCAGTTATAGAAACTGAATTTGAAATCCCGACTAGTTATAAAAACTGGATTTGAAAATCCCGACCAGTTATAAAACTGGATTTGAAAATCCCGACGAGTTATAGAAACTGAATTTGAAAATCCTGATGAGTTATAACACTGGATTTGAAAATCCCGACCAATTATAAAACTAGATTTGAAAATCCCGACCAGTTATAGAAAATGGATTTGAAAATTCCGACCAGTTATAAAACTGGATATGAAAATCCCGACCAGTTATAAAACTAGATTTGAAAATCCCGACTTGTTATAGATACTTGATTTGAAAATTCCGACCAGTTATAAAAACTGGAGTTAAAAATCCCGACCAGTTATAAAAACTGGATTTGAAAATCCCGACCAGTTATAGAAACTGGATTTGAAAATCCCGACCAGTTATAAAAACTGGATTTGAAAATCCCGACCAGTTATAAAACTGGATTTGAAAATCCCGACCAGTTATAGAAACTGGATTTGAAAATTCTGATCAGTTATAACACTGGATTTGAAAATCCCGACCAATTATAAAACTAGATTTGAAAATCCGGACCTGTTATAAATATGGATTTGAAAATCCAAACCAGTTATTAAACTAGATTTAAAAATCCTGACCAGTTATAGAAACTGCATTTGAAAATCCTGACCAGTTATAAAACTGGATTTGAAAATCCCGACCAGTTATAGAAATTGGATTTGAAAATACCGACCAGTTATGACACTAGATTTGGAAATCACGACCAGTTAATGAAACTGGATTTGAAAATCCCGACTAGTTATAGAAAGTGGATTTGAAAATCCGACCAGTTATAGAAACTGGATTTGAAAATCCCTACCAGTTGTAAAAACTGAATTTTGAAAATCCCGACCAGTTACAAAAACTGAATTTGAAAATCCCGACCAGTTATAAAAACTAGATTTGAAAATCCCGACCAGTTATAGAAACTGTATTTGAAAATCCCGACCAGTTATAGAAACTGGATTTGAAAATCCCGACCAGTTATAAAAACTGGATATGAAAATCCTAACCAGATATAGAAACTGAATTTGAAAATCCTGACCAGTTATAAAAGCTGGATTTGAAAATCCCGACCAGTTATAAAACTGGATTTGAAAATCCCGACGAGTTATAGAAACTGAATTTGAAAATCCTGATCAGTTATAACACTGGATTTGAAAATCCCGACCAATTATAAAACTAGATTTGAAAATCCCGACCAGTTATTGAAAATGGATTTAAAAATCCCGACCAGTTATAAATCTGGAATTGAAAATCCCGACCAGTTATAGAAACTGGATTTCAAAATCCCGACCAGTTATAGAAACTGAATTTGAAAATCCCGACCAGTTATAGAAACTGGATTTGAAAATCCCGACCAATTATAACACTGAATTTGAAAATCCCGACCGGTTTTAAAAACTGGATTTGAAAATCCCGACCAGTTATAGAAACTTGATTTGAAAATCCTGACCAGTTATAGAAACTGGATTTGAAAATCCCGACCAGTTATAAAAACTGGATTTGAAAATCCCGACCAATTATAAAACTGGATTTGAAAATCCCGACCAGTTATAGAAACTGGATTTGAAAATCCCGACCAGTTATAAAATCTGGAATTGAAAATCCCGACCAGTTATAGAAACTGGATTTCAAAATCCCGACCAGTTATAACACTGAATTTGAAAATCCCGACCGGTTATAAAAACTGGATTTGAAAATCCCGACCAGTTATAGAAACTTGATTTGAAAATCCTGACCAGTTATAGAAACTGGATTTGAAAATCCCGACCAGTTATAAAAACTGGATTTGAAAATCCCGACCAGTTATAAAACTGGATTTGAAAATCCCGACCAGTTATAGAAACTGGATTTGAAAATCCTGATCAGTTATAACACTGGATTTGAAAATCCCGACCAATTATAAAACTAGATTTGAAAATCCGGACCTGTTATTGAAACTGGATTTGAAAATCCCGACCAGTTATAAATCAAGAAAATCCCAACCAGTTATAAAACTAGATTTTAAAATCCCGACCAGTTATAGAAACTGGATTTGAAAATCCTGACCAGTTATAAAAGCTTGATTTGAAAATCCCGACCAGTTATAAAACTGGATTTGAAAATCCCGACGAGTTATAGAAACTGAATTTGAAAATCCTGATCAGTTATAACACTGGATTTGAAAATCCCGACCAATTATAAAACTAGATTTGAAAATCCCGACCAGTTATTGAAAATGGATTTAAAAATCCCGACCAGTTATAAATCTGGAATTGAAAATCCCGACCAGTTATAGAAACTGGATTTGAAAATCCCGACCAATTATAACACTGAATTTGAAAATCCCGACCGGTTTTAAAAACTGGATTTGAAAATCCCGACCAGTTATAGAAACTTGATTTGAAAATCCTGACCAATTATAGAAACTGGATTTGAAAATCCCGACCAGTTATAAAAACTGGATTTGAAAATCCCGACCAATTATAAAACTGGATTTGAAAATCCCGACCAGTTATAGAAACTGGATTTGAAAATCCCGACCAGTTATAAAATCTGGAATTGAAAATCCCGACCAGTTATAGAAACTGGATTTCAAAATCCCGACCAGTTATAACACTGAATTTGAAAATCCCGACCGGTTATAAAAACTGGATTTGAAAATCCCGACCAGTTATAGAAACTTGATTTGAAAATCCTGACCAGTTATAGAAACTGGATTTGAAAATCCCGACCAGTTATAAAAACTGGATTTGAAAATCCCGACTAGTTATAAAACTGGATTTGAAAATCCCGACCAGTTATAGAAACTGGATTTGAAAATCCTGATCAGTTATAACACTGGATTTGAAAATCCCGACCAATTATAAAATTAGATTTGAAAATCCGGACCTGTTATAGAAACTGGATTTGAAAATCCCGACCAGTTATAAATCAAGAAAATCCCAACCAGTTATAAAACTAGATTTTAAAATCCCGACCAGTTATAGAAACTGGATTTGAAAATCTTGACTAGTTATAGAAACTGGATTTAAAAATCCTGACCAGTTATAAAAACTAGATTTGAAAATCACAACCAGTTATAGAAACTGGATTTAAAAATCCAGACCAGTTATAGAAACTTGATTTGAAAATATCGACCAGTTATAGAAACTGGATTTGAAAATCCCGACCAGTTATAAAAGTGCATTTGAAAATCCCAACCAGTTATAGAAACTGGATTTGAAAATCCCGACTAGTTATAAAGACTGGATTTGAAAATCCCAACCAGTTATAAAACTAGATTTAAAAATCCCGACCAGTTATAGAAACTGCATTTGAAAATCCTGACCAGTTATAAAACTGGATTTGAAAATCCCGACCGGTTATAGAAATTGGATTTGAAAATCCCGACCAGTTATGACACTAGATTTGGAAATCACGACCAGTTATAAAACCTGGATTTGAAAATCCCGACCAGTTATAAAACTGGATTTGAAAATCCCGACCAGTTATAGAAACTGGATTTGAAAATCCCGACTAGTTATAAAAACTGGATTTGAAAATCCCAACCAGTTATAGAAACTGGATTTCAAAATCCCGACCAGTTATAAAAATTCGAGTTGAAAATCCCGAACAGTTAGAACACTGAATTTGAAAATCCCGACCAGTTATAAAAACTGAATTTAAAAATCCCGACCAGTTATAGAAACTGGATTTGAAAATCCTGACCAGTTATAGAAACTGAATTTGAAATCCCGACCAGTTATAAAAACTGGATTTGAAAATCCCGACCAGTTATAAAACTGGATTTGAAAATCCCGACGAGTTATAGAAACTGAATTTGAAAATCTTGATGAGTTATAACACTGGATTTGAAAATCCCGACCAATTATAAAACTAGATTTAAAAATCCCAACCAGTTATAGAAAATGGATTTGAAAACTCCGACCAGTTATAAAACTGGATATGAAATTCCAGACCAGTTATAAAACTAGATTTGAAAATCCTGACTTGTTATAGATACTTGATTTGAAAATCCCGACCAGTTATAAAAACTGGAGTTGAAAATCCCGACCAGTTATAAAAACTGGATTTGAAAATCCCGACCAGTTATAGAAACTGGATTTGAAAATCCCGACCGGTTATAAAAACTGGATTTGAAAATCCCGACCAGTTATAAAACTGGATTTGAAAATCCCGACCAGTTATAAAACTGGATTTGAAAATCCCGACCAGTTATAGAAACTGGATTTGAAAATTCTGATCAGTTATAACACTGGATTTGAAAATCCCGACCAATTATAAAACTAGATTTGAAAATCCGGACCTGTTATAGAAACTGGATTTGAAAATCCCGACCAGTTATAAAACTGGATATGAAAATCCCGACCAGTTATAAAACTAGATTTCAAAATCCTGACTTGTTATAGATACTTGATTTGAAAATCCCGACCAGTTATAAAAACTGGAGTTGAAAATCCCGACCAGTTATAGAAACTGGATTTGAAAATCCCGACCAGTTATAGAAACTGGATTTGAAAATCCTGACCAGTTATAAAAACTGGATTTGAAAATCCCGACCAGTTATAAAACTGGATTTGAAAATCCCGACCAGTTATAGAAACTGGATTTGAAAATTCTGATCAGTTATAACACTGGATTTGAAAATCCCGACCAATTATAAAACTAGATTTGAAAATCCGGACCTGTTATAGAAACTGGATTTGAAAATCCCGACCAGTTATAAATCTGGATTTGAAAATCCCAACCAGTTATAAAACTAGATTTAAAAATCCCGACCAGTTATAGAAACTGCATTTGAAAATCCTGACCAGTTATAAAACTGGATTTGAAAATCCCGACCAGTTATGACACTAGATTTGGAAATCATGACCAGTTATAGAAACTGGATTTGAAAATCCCGACCAGTTATAGAAACTGGATTTGAAAATCCCGACCAGTTGTAAAAACTGAATTTTGAAAATCCCGACCAGTTACAAAAACTGGATTTGAAAATCCCGACCAGTTATAAAAACTAGATTTGAAAATCCAGACCAGTTATAGAAACTGGATATGAAAATCCCGACCAGTTATAGAAACTGAATTTGAAAATCCCGACCAGTTATAAAAACTAGATTTGAAAATCCCGACCAGTTATAAAACTGGATTTGAAAATCCCGACCAGTTATAGAAACTGGATTTGAAAATCCCGACTAGTTATAAAAACTGGATTTGAAAATCCCGACCAGTTATAAAAACTGGATTTCAAAATCCCGACCAGTTATATTAACTGGATTTGAAAATCCCGACCAGTTATAGAAACTGGATTTGAAAATCCCGACCGTTTATAACACAGAATTTGAAAATCCCGACCAGTTATAAAAACTGGATTTGAAAATCCCGACCAGTTATAAAAACTGGATTTGAAAATCCTGACTAGTTATAGAAACTGAATTTGAAAATCCTGACCAGTTATAAAAACTTGATTTGAAAATCCTGACTAGTTATAGAAACTAGATTTGAAAATTCCGACCAGTTATAAAAACTGGATTTGAAAATCCCGACCAGTTATAAAACTGGATTTGAAAATCCCGACCAGTTATAGAAACTGGATTTTAAAATCCTGATCAGTTATAACACTGGATTTGAAAATCCCGACCAATTATAAAACTAAATTTGAAAATCGGGATCTGTTATAGAAATTGGATTTGAAAATCCCGACCAGTTATAAATCTGGATTTGAAAATCCCAACCAGTTATAAAACTAGATTTAAAAATCCCGACCAGTTATAGAAACTGCATTTGAAAATCCTGACCAGTTATAAAACTGGATTTGAAAATCCCGACCAGTTATAGAAATTGGATTTGAAAATCCCGACCAGTTATGACACTAGATTTGGAAATCACGACCAGTTATAGAAACTGGATTTGAAAATCCCGACCAGTTATAGAAACTGGATTTGAAAATCCCGACCAGTTATAGAAACTGGATTTGAAAATCCCGACCAGTTGTAAAAACAGAATTTTGAAAATCCCGACCAGTTACAAAAACTAGATTTGAAAATCCCGACCAGTTATAAAAACTAGATTTGAAAATCCCGACCAGTTATAGAAACTGGATTTGAAAATCCCGACCAGTTATTGAAACTGGATTTCAAAATTCCGATCAGTTATAGAAACTGGAGTTGAAAATCCCAACTAGTTATAACACTGAATTTGAAAATCCCGACCAGTTATAAGAACTGAATTTGAAAATCCCGACCAGTTATAGAAACTGGATTTGAAAATCCTGACCAGTTATAGAAACTGAATTTGAAAATCCCGACCAGTTATAAAAACTGGATTTGAAAATCCTGACCAGTTATAAAACTTAATTTGAAAATCCCGATGAGTTATAACGCTGGATTTGAAAATCCCGACCAATTATAAAACTAGATTTGAAAATCCCGACCAGTTATAGAAAATGGATTTGAAAATCCCGACCAGTTATAAAACTGGATTTGAAAATCCCGACGAGTTATAGAAACTGAATTTGAAAATCCTGATCAGTTATAACACTGGATTTGAAAATCCCGACCAATTATGAAACTAGATTTGAAAATCCCGACCAGTTACAGAAAATGGATTTGAAAATCCCGACCAGTTATAAAACTGGATTTGAAAATCCCGATCAGTTATAGAAACTGGATTTGAAAATCCTGACCAGTTATAGAAACTGGATTTGAAAATCCCGACCAGTTATAAAATCTGAAATTGAAAATCCCGACCAGTTATAGAAACTGGATTTCAAAATCCCGACCAGTTATAGAAACTGGATTTGAAAATCCCGACCAGTTATAAAAACTGGATTTGAAAATCCCGAACAGTTATAACACTGAATTTGAAAATCCCGACCGGTTATAAAAACTGGATTTGAAAATCCCGACCAGTTATAGAAACTTGATTTGAAAATCCTGACCAGTTATAGAAACTGGATTTGAAAATCCCGACTAGTTATAAAAACTGGAGTTGAAAATCCCGACCAGTTATAACACTGAATTTGAAAATCCCGACCAGTTATAAAAACTGAATTTGAAAATCCCGACCAGTTATAAAACTGCATTTGAAAATCCCAACCAGTTATAGAAACTGGATTTTAAAATCCCGACTAGTTATAAAAACAGGATTTAAAATCCTAACCAGTTATAAAACTAGATTTAAAAATCCCGACCAGTTATAGAAACTGCATTTGAAAATCCTGACCAGTTATAAAACTGGATTTGAAAATCCCGACCAGTTATAGAAATTGGATTTGAAAATCCCGACCAGTTATGACACTAGATTTGGAAATCACGACCAGTTATAAAACCTGGATTTGAAAATCTCGACTAGTTATAAAACTGGATTTGAAAATGCCGACCAGTCATAGAAATTGGATTTGAAAATCCCGACTAGTTATAAAAACTGGATTTGAAAATCCCAACCAGTTATAGAAACTGGATTTCAAAACCCGACCAGTTTTAAAAACTGGAGTTGAAAATCCCGAACAGTTATAACACTGAATTTGAAAATCCCGACCAGTTATAAAAACTGAATTTAAAAATCCCGACCAGTTATAGAAACTGGATTTGAAAATCCTGACCAGTTATAGAAACTGAATTTGAAATCCCGACCAGTTATAAAAACTGGATTTGAAAATCCCGACCAGTTATAAAACTGGATTTGAAAATCCCGACCAGTTATAACACTGAATTTGAAAATCTTGATGAGTTATAAAACTGGATTTGAAAATCCCGACCAATTATAAAACTAGATTTGAAAATCCCGACCAGTTATAGAAAATGGATTTGAAAATTCCGACCAGTTATAAAACTGGATATGAAAATCCCGACCAGTTATAAAACTAGATTTGAAAATCCTGACTTGTTATAGATACTTGATTTGAAAATCCAGAAAAGTTATAAAAACTGGAGTTGAAAATCCCGACCAGTTATAGAAACTGGATTTGAAAATCCCGACCAGTTATAGAAACTGGATTTGAAAATCCCGACCAGTTATAAAAACTGGATTTGAAAATCCCGACCAGTTATAAAACTGGATTTGAAAATCCCGACCAGTTATAGAAACTGGATTTCAAAATTCTGATCAGTTATAACACTGGATTTGAAAATCCCGACCAATTATAAAACTAGATTTGAAAATCCGGACCTGTTATAGAAACTGGATTTGAAAATCCCGACAAGTTATAAAACTGGATATGAAAATCCCGACCAGTTATAAAACTAGATTTCAAAATCCTGACTTGTTATAGATACTTGATTTGAAAATCCCGACCAGTTATAAAAATTGGAGTTGAAAATCCCGACCAGTTATAGAAACTGGATTTGAAAATCCCGACCAGTTATAGAAACTGGATTTGAAAATCCTGACCAGTTATAAAAACTGGATTTGAAAATCCCGACCAGTTATAAGACTGGATTTGAAAATCCCGACCAGTTATAGAAACTGGATTTGAAAATTCTGATCAGTTATAACACTGGATTTGAAAATCCCGACCAATTATAAAACTAGATTTGAAAATCCGGACCTGTTATAGAAACTGGATTTGAAAATCCCGACCAGTTATAAATCTGGATTTGAAAATCCCAACTAGTTATAAAACTAGATTTAAAAATCCCGACCAGTTATAGAAACTGCATTTGAAAATCCTGACCAGTTATAAAACTGGATTTGAAAATCCCGACCAGTTATAGAAATTGGATTTGAAAATCCCGACCAGTTATGACACTAGATTTGGAAATCACGACCAGTTATAGAAACTGGATTTGAAAATCCCGACCAGTTATAGAAACTGGATTTGAAAATCCCGAACAGTTATAGAAACTGGATTTGAAAATCCCGACCAGTTGTAAAAACTGAATTTTGAAAATCCCGACCAGTTATAAAAACTGGATTTGAAAATCCCGACCAGTTATAAAAAGTAGATTTGAAAATCCAGACCAGTTATAGAAACTGGATATAAAAATCCCGACCAGTTATAGAAACTCGATTTAAAAATCCCGACCAGTTATAAAAACCAGATTTGAAAATCCCGACCAGTTATAAAACTGGATTTGAAAATCCCGACCAGTTATAGAAACTGGATTTGAAAATCCCGACTAGTTATAAAAACTGGATTTGAAAATCCCGACCAGTTATAAAAACTGGATTTCAAAATCCCGACCAGTTATATTAACTGGATTTGAAAATCCCGACCAGTTATAGAAACTGGATTTGAAAATCCCGACCAGTTATAACACTGAATTTGAAAATCCCGACCAGTTATAAAAACTGGATTTGAAAATCCCGACCAGTTATAAAAACTGGATTTGAAAATCCTGACCAGTTATAGAAACTGAATTTGAAAATCCTGACCAGTTATAAAAACTTGATTTGAAAATCCTGACTAGTTATAGAAACTGGATTTGAAAATTCCGACCAGTTATAAAAACTGGATTTGAAAATCCCGACCAGTTATAAAACTGGATTTGAAAATCCCGACCAGTTATAGAAACTGGATTTGAAAATCCTGATCAGTTATAACACTGGATTTGAAAATCCCGACCAGTTATAAAACTAAATTTGAAAATCGGGATCAGTTATAGAAACTGGATTTGAAAATCCCGACCAGTTATAAATCTGGATTTGAAAATCCCAACCAGTTATAAAACTAGATTTAAAAATCCCGACCAGTTATAGAAACTTCATTTGAAAATCCTGACCAGTTATAAAACTGGATTTGAAAATCCCGACCAGTTATAGAAATTGGATTTGAAAATCCCGACCAGTTATAGAAACTGCATTTGAAAATCCTGACCAGTTATAAAACTGGATTTGAAAATCCCGACCAGTTATAAAACTGGATTTGAAAATCCCGACGAGTTATAGAAACTGAATTTGAAAATCCTGACCAGTTATAAAAACTTGATTTGAAAATCCTGACTAGTTATAGAAACTAGATTTGAAAATTTCGACCAGTTATAAAAACTGGATTTGAAAATCCCGACCAGTTATAAAACTGGATTTGAAAATCCCGACCAGTTATAGAAACTGGATTTTAAAATCCTGATCAGTTATAACACTGGATTTGAAAATCCCGACCAATTATAAAACTAAATTTGAAAATCGGGATCTGTTATAGAAATTGAATTTGAAAATCCCGACCAGTTATAAATCTGGATTTGAAAATCCCAACCAGTTATAAAACTAGATTTAAAAATCCCGACCAGTTATAGAAACTGCATTTGAAAATCCTGACCAGTTATAAAACTGGATTTGAAAATCCCGACCAGTTATAGAAATTGGATTTGAAAATCCCGACCAGTTATGACACTAGATTTGGAAATCACGACCAGTTATAGAAACTGGATTTGAAAATCCCGACCAGTTATAGAAACTGGATTTGAAAATCCCGACCAGTTATAGAAACTGGATTTGAAAATCCCGACCAGTTGTAAAAACAGAATTTTGAAAATCCCGACCAGTTACAAAAACTAGATTTGAAAATCCCGACCAGTTATAAAAACTAGATTTGAAAATCCCGACCAGTTATAGAAACTGGATTTGAAAATCCCGACCAGTTATTGAAACTGGATTTCAAAATTCCGATCAGTTATAGAAACTGGAGTTGAAAATCCCAACTAGTTATAACACTGAATTTGAAAATCCCGACCAGTTATAAGAACTGAATTTGAAAATCCCGACCAGTTATAGAAACTGGATTTGAAAATCCTGACCAGTTATAGAAACTGAATTTGAAAATCCCGACCAGTTATAAAAACTGGATTTGAAAATCCTGACCAGTTATAAAACTTAATTTGAAAATCCCGATGAGTTATAACGCTGGATTTGAAAATCCCGACCAATTATAAAACTAGATTTGAAAATCCCGACCAGTTATAGAAAATGGATTTGAAAATCGCGACCAGTTATAAAACTGGATTTGAAAATCCCGACGAGTTATAGAAACTGAATTTGAAAATCCTGATCAGTTATAACACTGGAGTTGAAAATCCCGACCAATTATGAAACTAGATTTGAAAATCCCGACCAGTTACAGAAAATGGATTTGAAAATCCCGACCAGTTATAAAACTGGATTTGAAAATCCCGATCAGTTATAGAAACTGGATTTGAAAATCCTGACCAGTTATAGAAACTGGATTTGAAAATCCCGACCAGTTATAAAATCTGAAATTGAAAATCCCGACCAGTTATAGAAACTGGATTTCAAAATCCCGACCAGTTATAGAAACTGGATTTGAAAATCCCGACCAGTTATAAAAACTGGATTTGAAAATCCCGAACAGTTATAACACTGAATTTGAAAATCCCGACCGGTTATAAAAACTGGATTTGAAAATCCCGACCAGTTATAGAAACTTGATTTGAAAATCCTGACCAGTTATAGAAACTGGATTTGAAAATCCCGACTAGTTATAAAAACTGGAGTTGAAAATCCCGACCAGTTATAACACTGAATTTGAAAATCCCGACCAGTTATAAAAACTGAATTTGAAAATCCCGACCAGTTATAAAACTGCATTTGAAAATCCCAACCAGTTATAGAAACTGGATTTTAAAATCCCGACTAGTTATAAAAACAGGATTTAAAATCCCAACCAGTTATAAAACTAGATTTAAAAATCCCGACCAGTTATAGAAACTGCATTTGAAAATCCTGACCAGTTATAAAACTGGATTTGAAAATCCCGACCAGTTATAGAAATTGGATTTGAAAATCCCGACCAGTTATGACACTAGATTTGGAAATCACGACCAGTTATAAAACCTGGATTTGAAAATCTCGACCAGTTATAAAACTGGATTTGAAAATGCCGACCAGTCATAGAAATTGGATTTGAAAATCCCGACTAGTTATAAAAACTGGATTTGAAAATCCCAACCAGTTATAGAAACTGGATTTCAAAACCCGACCAGTTTTAAAAACTGGAGTTGAAAATCCCGAACAGTTATAACACTGAATTTGAAAATCCCGACCAGTTATAAAAACTGAATTTAAAAATCTCGACCAGTTATAGAAACTGGATTTGAAAATCCTGACCAGTTATAGAAACTGAATTTGAAATCCCGACCAGTTATAAAAACTGGATTTGAAAATCCCGACCAGTTATAAAACTGGATTTGAAAATCCCGACCAGTTATAACACTGAATTTGAAAATCTTGATGAGTTATAAAACTGGATTTGAAAATCCCGACCAATTATAAAACTAGATTTGAAAATCCCGACCAGTTATAGAAAATGGATTTGAAAATTCCGACCAGTTATAAAACTGGATATGAAAATCCCGACCAGTTATAAAACTAGATTTGAAAATCCTGACTTGTTATAGATACTTGATTTGAAAATCCAGAAAAGTTATAAAAACTGGAGTTGAAAATCCCGACCAGTTATAGAAACTGGATTTGAAAATCCCGACCAGTTATAGAAACTGGATTTGAAAATCCCGACCAGTTATAAAAACTGGATTTGAAAATCCCGACCAGTTATAAAACTGGATTTGAAAATCCCGACCAGTTATAGAAACTGGATTTCAAAATTCTGATCAGTTATAACACTGGATTTGAAAATCCCGACCAATTATAAAACTAGATTTGAAAATCCGGACCTGTTATAGAAACTGGATTTGAAAATCCCGACAAGTTATAAAACTGGATATGAAAATCCCGACCAGTTATAAAACTAGATTTCAAAATCCTGACTTGTTATGGATACTTGATTTGAAAATCCCGACCAGTTATAAAAATTGGAGTTGAAAATCCCGACCAGTTATAGAAACTGGATTTGAAAATCCCGACCAGTTATAGAAACTGGATTTGAAAATCCTGACCAGTTATAAAAACTGGATTTGAAAATCCCGACCAGTTATAAGACTGGATTTGAAAATCCCGACCAGTTATAGAAACTGGATTTGAAAATTCTGATCAGTTATAACACTGGATTTGAAAATCCCGACCAATTATAAAACTAGATTTGAAAATCCGGACCTGTTATAGAAACTGGATTTGAAAATCCCGACCAGTTATAAATCTGGATTTGAAAATCCCAACTAGTTATAAAACTAGATTTAAAAATCCCGACCAGTTATAGAAACTGCATTTGAAAATCCTGACTAGTTATAAAACTGGATTTGAAAATCCCGACCAGTTATAGAAATTGGATTTGAAAATCCCGACCAGTTATGACACTAGATTTGGAAATCACGACCAGTTATAGAAACTGGATTTGAAAATCCCGACCAGTTATAGAAACTGGATTTGAAAATCCCGAACAGTTATAGAAACTGGATTTGAAAATCCCGACCAGTTGTAAAAACTGAATTTTGAAAATCCCGACCAGTTATAAAAACTGGATTTGAAAATCCCGACCAGTTATAAAAAGTAGATTTGAAAATCCAGACCAGTTATAGAAACTGGATATGAAAATCCCGACCAGTTATAGAAACTCGATTTAAAAATCCCGACCAGTTATAAAAACCAGATTTGAAAATCCCGACCAGTTATAAAACTGGATTTGAAAATCCCGACCAGTTATAGAAACTGGATTTGAAAATCCCGACTAGTTATAAAAACTGGATTTGAAAATCCCGACCAGTTATAAAAACTGGATTTCAAAATCCCGACCAGTTATATTAACTGGATTTGAAAATCCCGACCAGTTATAGAAACTGGATTTGAAAATCCCGACCAGTTATAACACTGAATTTGAAAATCCCGACCAGTTATAAAAACTGGATTTGAAAATCCCGACCAGTTATAAAAACTGGATTTGAAAATCCTGACCAGTTATAGAAACTGAATTTGAAAATCCTGACCAGTTATAAAAACTTGATTTGAAAATCCTGACTAGTTATAGAAACTGGATTTGAAAATTCCGACCAGTTATAAAAACTGGATTTGAAAATCCCGACCAGTTATAAAACTGGATTTGAAAATCCCGACCAGTTATAGAAACTGGATTTGAAAATCCTGATCAGTTATAACACTGGATTTGAAAATCCCGACCAGTTATAAAACTAAATTTGAAAATCGGGATCAGTTATAGAAACTGGATTTGAAAATCCCGACCAGTTATAAATCTGGATTTGAAAATCCCAACCAGTTATAAAACTAGATTTAAAAATCCCGACCAGTTATAGAAACTTCATTTGAAAATCCTGACCAGTTATAAAACTGGATTTGAAAATCCCGACCAGTTATAGAAATTGGATTTGAAAATCCCGACCAGTTATAGAAACTGCATTTGAAAATCCTGACCAGTTATAAAACTGGATTTGAAAATCCCGACCAGTTATAAAACTGGATTTGAAAATCCCGACGAGTTATAGAAACTGAATTTGAAAATCCTGATCAGTTATAACACTGGATTTGAAAATCCCGACCAATTATAAAACTAGATTTGAAAATCCCGACCAGTTATAGAAAATGGATTTGAAAATCCCGACCAGTTATAAAACTGGATTTGAAAATCCTGACCAGTTATAAAACTGGATTTGAAAATCCCGACCAGTTATAGAAACTGGATTTGAAAATCCTGACCAGTTATAGAAACTGGATTTGAAAATCCCGACCAGTTATAAAATCTGGAATTGAAAATCCCGACCAGTTATAGAAACTGGATTTCAAAATCCCGACCAGTTATAGAAACTGGATTTGAAAATCCCGACCAGTTATAGAAACTGGATTTGAAAATCCCGAACAGTTATAAAAACTTGATTTGAAAATCCTGACCGGTTATAAAAACTGGATTTAAAAATCCCGACCAGTTATAGAAACTTGATTTGAAAATCCTGACCAGTTATAGAAACTGCATTTGAAAATCCTGACCAGTTATAAAACTGGATTTGAAAATCCCGACCAGTTATCGAAATTGGATTTGAAAATCCCGACCAGTTATGACACTAGATTTGGAAATCACGACCAGTTATAGAAACTGGATTTGAAAATCCCGACCAGTTATAGAAAGTGGATTTGAAAATCCGACCAGTTATAGAAACTGGATTTGAAAATCCTGACCAGTTGTAAAAACAGAATTTTGAAAATCCCAACCAGTTATAAAAACTGGATTTCAAAATCCCGACCAGTTATAAAAACTGGAGTTGAAAATCCCGACCAGTTATAACACTGAATTTGAAAATCCCGACAAGTTATAAAAACTGAATTTGAAAATCCCGACCAGTTATAGAAACTGGATTTGGAAATCCTGACCAGTTATAGAAACTGGATTTGAAATCCCGACCAGTTATAAAAACTGGATTTGAAAATCCCGACCAGTTATAAAACTGGATTTGAAAATCCCGACGAGTTATAGAAACTGAATTTGAAAGTCCTGATGAGTTATAACACTGGATTTGAAAATCCCGACCAATTATAAAACTAGATTTGAAAATCCCGACCAGTTATAGAAAATGGATTTGAAAATTCCGACCAGTTATAAAACTGGATATGAAAATCCCGACCAGTTATAAAACTAGATTTGAAAATCCCGACTTGTTATAGATACTTGATTTGAAAATCCCGACCAGTTATAAAAACTGGAGTTAAAAATCCCGACCAGTTATAGAAACTGGATTTGAAAATCCCGACCAGTTATAGAAACTGGATTTGAAAATCCCGACCAGTTATAAAAACTGGATTTGAAAATCCCGACCAGTTATAAAACTGGATTTGAAAATCCCGACCAGTTATAGAAACTGGATTTGAAAATTCTGATCAGTTATAACACTGGATTTGAAAATCCCGACCAATTATAAAACTAGATTTGAAAATCCGGACCTGTTATAGAAACTGGATTTGAAAATCCCGACTAGTTATAAATCTGGATTTGAAAATCCCAACCAGTTATAAAACTAGATTTTAAAATCCCGACCAGTTATAGAAACTGGATTTGAAAATCTTGACCAGTTATAGAAACTGGATTTAAAAATCTCGACCAGTTATAAAAACTAGATTTGAAAATCCCAACCAGTTATAGAAACTGGATTTGAAAATACTGACCAGTTATAGAAACTGGATTTGAAAATATCGACCAGTTATAAAAACTGGATTTGAAAATCCGGACTAGTTATAAAACTGTATTTGAAAATCCCGACCAGTTATAGAAACTGGATTTGAAAATCCCGACTAGTTATAAAAACTGGATTTGAAAATCCCAACCAGTTATAGAAACTGGATTTCAAAATCCCGACCAGTTATAAAAACTGGAGTTGAAAATCCCGACCAGTTATAACACTGAATTTGAAAATCCCGACAAGTTATAAAAACTGAATTTGAAAATCCCGACCAGTTATAGAAACTGGATTTGAAATCCTGACCAGTTATAGAAACTGAATTTGAAATCCCGACTAGTTATAAAAACTGGATTTGAAAATCCCGACCAGTTATAAAACTGAATTTGAAAATCCCGACGAGTTATAGAAACTGAATTTGAAAATCCTGATGAGTTATAACACTGGATTTGAAAATCCCGACCAATTATAAAACTAGATTTGAAAATCCCGACCAGTTATAGAAAATGGATTTGAAAATTCCGACCAGTTATAAAACTGGATATGAAAATCCCGACCAGTTATAAAACTAGATTTGAAAATCCCGACTTGTTATAGATACTTGATTTGAAAATTCCGACCAGTTATAAAAACTGGAGTTAAAAATCCCGACCAGTTATAAAAACTGGATTTGAAAATCCCGACCAGTTATAGAAACTGGATTTGAAAATCCCGACCAGTTATAAAAACTGGATTTGAAAATCCCGACCAGTTATAAAACTGGATTTGAAAATCCCGACCAGTTATAGAAACTGGATTTGAAAATTCTGATCAGTTATAACACTGGATTTGAAAATCCCGACCAATTATAAAACTAGATTTGAAAATCCGGACCTGTTATAAATATGGATTTGAAAATCCCAACCAGTTATAAAACTAGATTTAAAAATCCTGACCAGTTATAGAAACTGCATTTGAAAATCCTGACCAGTTATAAAACTGGATTTGAAAATCCCGACCAGTTACAGAAATTGGATTTGAAAATACCGACCAGTTATGACACTAGATTTGGAAATCACGACCAGTTATAGAAACTGGATTTGAAAATCCCGACTAGTTATAGAAAGTGGATTTGAAAATCCGACCAGTTATAGAAACTGGATTTGAAAATCCCTACCAGTTGTAAAAACTGAATTTTGAAAATCCCGACCAGTTACAAAAACTGAATTTGAAAATCCCGACCAGTTATAAAAACTAGATTTGAAAATCCCGACCAGTTATAGAAACTGTATTTGAAAATCCCGACCAGTTATAGAAACTGGATTTGAAAATCCCGACCAGTTATAAAAACTAGATTTGAAAATTCTGACCAGTTATAAAACTGGATTTGAAAATCCCGACCAGTTATAGAAACTGGATTTGAAAATCCTGACCAGTTATAAAAACTGGATTTGAAAATCCCGACGAGTTATAAAAACTGGATTTCAAAATCCCGACCAGTTATAGAAACTGGATTTGAAAATGCCGACCAGTTATAACACTGAATTTGAAAATCCCGACCAGTTATAACACTGAATTTGAAAATCCCGACCAGTTATAACACTGAATTTGAAAATCCCGACCAGTTATAAAAACTGGATTTGAAAATCCCGACCAGTTATAAAAACTGGATTTGAAAATCCTAACCAGTTATAGAAACTGAATTTGAAAATCCTGACCAGTTATAAAAGCTGGATCTGAAAATCCCGACCAGTTTTAAAACTGGATTTGAAAATCCCGACGAGTTATAGAAACTGAATTTGAAAATCCTGATCAGTTATAACACTGGATTTGAAAATCCCGACCAATTATAAAACTAGATTTGAAAATCCCGACCAGTTATTGAAAATGGATTTAAAAATCCCGACCAGTTATAAATCTGGAATTGAAAATCCCGACCAGTTATAGAAACTGAATTTGAAAATCCCGACCAGTTATAGAAACTGGATTTGAAAATCCCGACCAATTATAACACTGAATTTGAAAATCCCGACCGGTTATAAAAACTGGATTTGAAAATCCCGACCAGTTATAGAAACTTGATTTGAAAATCCTGACCAGTTATAGAAACTGGATTTGAAAATCCCGACCAGTTATAAAAACTGGATTTGAAAATCCCGACCAATTATAAAACTGGATTTGAAAATCCCGACCAGTTATAGAAATTGGATTTGAAAATCCTGATCAGTTATAACACTGGATTTGAAAATCCCGACCAGTTATAAAACTCGATTTGAAAATCCCGACCAGTTATAGGAACTGGATTTGAAAATCCTGATCAGTTATAACACTGGATTTGAAAATCCCGACCAATTATAAAACTAGATTTGAAAATCCGGACCTGTTATAGAAACTGGATTTGAAAATCCCGACCAGTTATAAATCTGGATTTGAAAATCCCAACCCGTTATAAAACTAGATTTAAAAATCTCGACCAGTTATAGAAACTGCATTTGAAAATCCTGACCAGTTATAAAACTGGATTTGAAAATCCCGACCAGTTATAAAACTGGATTTGAAAATCCCGACGAGTTATAGAAACTGAATTTGAAAATCCTGATCAGTTATAACACTGGATTTGAAAATCCCGACCAATTATAAAACTAGATTTGAAAATCCCGACCAGTTATAGAAAATGGATTTGAAAATCCCGACCAGTTATAAAACTGGATTTGAAAATCCCGACCAGTTATAAAACTGGATTTGAAAATCCCGACCAGTTATAGAAACTGGATTTGAAAATCCTGACCAGTTATAGAAACTGGATTTGAAAATCCCGACCAGTTATAAAATCTGGAATTGAAAATCCCGACCAGTTATAGAAACTGGATTTCAAAATCCCGATCAGTTATAGAAACTGGATTTGAAAATCCCGACCAGTTATAGAAACTGGATTTGAAAATCCCGAACAGTTATAAAAACTTGATTTGAAAATCCTGACCGGTTATAAAAACTGGATTTGAAAATCTCGACCAGTTATAGAAACTTGATTTGAAAATCCTGACCAGTTATAGAAACTGCATTTGAAAATCCTGACCAGTTATAAAACTGGATTTGAAAATCCCGACCTGTTATAACACTGAATTTGAAAATCCCGACAAGTTATAAAAACTGAATTTGAAAATCCCGACCAGTTATAGAAACTGGATTTGGAAATCCTGACCAGTTATAGAAACTGAATTTGAAATCCGGACCAGTTATAAAAACTGGATTTGAAAATCCCGACCAGTTATAAAACTGGATTTGAAAATCCCGACGAGTTATAGAAACTGAATTTGAAAATCCTGATGAGTTATAACACTGGATTTGAAAATCCCGACCAATTATAAAACTAGATTTGAAAATCCCGACCAGTTATAGAAAATGGATTTGAAAATTCCGACCAGTTATAAAACTGGATATGAAAATCCCGACCAGTTATAAAACTAGATTTGAAAATCCCAACTTGTTATAGATACTTGATTTGAAAATCCCGACCAGTTATAAAAACTGGAGTTAAAAATCCCGACCAGTTATAGAAACTGGATTTGAAAATCCCGACCAGTTATAAAACTGGATTTGAAAATCCCGACCAGTTATAGAAACTGGATTTGAAAATTCTGATCAGTTATAACACTGGATTTGAAAATCGCGACCAATTATAAAACTAGATTTGAAAATCCGTACCTGTTATAAAAACTGGATTTGAAAATCCCGACCAGTTATAAATCTGGATTTGAAAATCCCAACCAGTTATAAAACTAGATTTTAAAATCCCGACCAGTTATAGAAACTGGATTTGAAAATCTTGACCAGTTATAGAAACTGGATTTGAAAATCTCGACCAGTTATAAAAACTAGATTTGAAAATCCCAACCAGTTATAGAAACTGGATTTGAAAATCCTGACCAGTTATAGAAACTGGATTTGAAAATATCGACCAGTTATAGAAACTGGATTTGAAAATCCGGACTAGTTATAAAACTGTATTTGAAAATCCCGACCAGTTATAGAAACTGGATTTGAAAATCCCGACTAGTTATAAAAACTGGATTTAAAATCCCAACCAGTTATAGAAACTGGATTTCAAAATCCCGACCAGTTATAAAAACTGGAGTTGAAAATCCCGACCAGTTATAACACTGAATTTGAAAATCCCGACAAGTTATAAAAACTGAATTTGAAAATCCCGACCAGTTATAGAAACTGGACTTGAAAATCCTGACCAGTTATAGAAACTGAATTTGAAATCCCATCCAGTTATAAAAACTGGATTTGAAAATCCCGACCAGTTATAAAACTGGATTTGAAAATCCCGACGAGTTATAGAAACTGAATTTGAAAATCCTGTTGAGTTATAACACTGGATTTGAAAATCCCGACCAATTATAAAACTAGATTTGAAAATCCCGACCAGTTATAGAAAATGGATTTGAAAATTCCGACCAGTTATAAAACTGGATATGAAAATCCCGACCAGTTATAAAACTAGATTTGAAAATCCCGACTTGTTATAGATACTTGATTTGAAAATTCCGACCAGTTATAAAAACTGGAGTTAAAAATCCCGACCAGTTATAAAAACTGGATTTGAAAATCCCGACCAGTTATAGAAACTGGATTTGAAAATCCCGACCAGTTATAAAAACTGGATTTGAAAATCCCGACCAGTTATAAAACTGGATTTGAAAATTCTGATCATTTATAACACTGGATTTGAAAATCCCGACCAATTATAAAACTAGATTTGAAAATCCGGACCTGTTATAAATCTGGATTTGAAAATCCCAACCAGTTATAAAACTAGATTTAAAAATCCTGACCAGTTATAGAAACTGCATTTGAAAATCCTGACCAGTTATAAAACTGGATTTGAAAATCCCGACCAGTTATAGAAATTGGATTTGAAAATACCGACCCGTTATGACACTAGATTTGGAAATCACGACCAGTTATAGAAACTGGATTTGAAAATCCCGACCAGTTATAGAAAGTGGATTTGAAAATCCGACCAGTTATAGAAACTGGATTTGAAAATCCCTATCAGTTGTAAAAACTGAATTTTGAAAATCCCGACCAATTACAAAAACTGGATTTGAAAATCCCGACCAGTTATAAAAACTAGATTTGAAAATCCCGACCAGTTATAGAAACTGTATTTGAAAATCCCGACCAGTTATAGAAACTGGATTTGAAAATCCCGACCAGTTATAAAAACTAGATTTGAAAATTCTGACCAGTTATAAAACTGGATTTGAAAATCCCGACCAGTTATAGAAACTGGATTTGAAAATTCCGACCAGTTATAAAAACTGGATTTGAAAATCCCGACGAGTTATAAAAACTGGATTTCAAAATCCCGACCAGTTATAGAAACTGGATTTGAAAATGCCGACCAGTTATAACACTGAATTTGAAAATCCCGACCAGTTATAACACTGAATTTGAAAATCCCGACCAGTTATAACACTGAATTTGAAAATCCCGACCAGTTATAAAAACTGGATTTGAAAATCCCGACCAGTTATAAAAACTGGATTTGAAAATCCTAACCAGTTATAGAAACTGAATTTGAAAATCCTGACCAGTTATAAAAGCTGGATTTGAAAATCCCGACCAGTTTTAAAACTGGATTTGAAAATCCCGACGAGTTATAGAAACTGAATTTGAAAATCCTGATCAGTTATAACACTGGATTTGAAAATCCCGACCAATTATAAAACTAGATTTGAAAATCCCGACCAGTTATTGAAAATGGATTTAAAAGTCCCGACCAGTTATAAATCTGGAATTGAAAATCCCGACCAGTTATAGAAACTGAATTTGAAAATCCCGACCAGTTATAGAAACTGGATTTGAAAATCCTGACCAGTTATAAAAGCTGGATCTGAAAATCCCGACCAGTTATAAAACTGGATTTGAAAATCCCGACGAGTTATAGAAACTGAATTTGAAAATCCTGATCAGTTATAACACTGGATTTGAAAATCCCGACCAATTATAAAACTAGATTTGAAAATCCCGACCAGTTATTGAAAATGGATTTAAAAATCCCGACCTGTTATAAATCTGGAATTGAAAATCCCGACCAGTTATAGAAACTGAATTTGAAAATCCCGACCAGTTATAGAAACTGGATTTGAAAATCCCGACCAATTATAACACTGAATTTGAAAATCCCGACCGGTTATAAAAACTGGATTTGAAAATCCCGACCAGTTATAGAAACTTGATTTGAAAATCCTGACCAGTTATAGAAACTGGATTTGAAAATCCCGACCAGTTATAAAAACTGGATTTGAAAATCCCGACCAATTATAAAACTGGATTTGAAAATCCCGACCAGTTATAGAAATTGGATTTGAAAATCCCGACCAGTTATAAAATCTGAAATTGAAAATCCCGACCAGTTATAGAAACTGGATTTCAAAATCCCGACCAGTTATAACACTGAATTTGAAAATCCCGACCGGTTATAAAAACTGGATTTGAAAATCCCGACCAGTTATAGAAACTTGATTTGAAAATCCTGACCAGTTATAGAAACTGGATTTGAAAATCCCGACCAGTTATAAAAACTAGATTTGAAAATCCCGACCAGTTATAAAACTGGATTTGAAAATCCCGACCAGTTATAGAAACTGGATTTGAAAATCCTGATCAGTTATAACACTTGATTTGAAAATCCCGACCAATTATAAAACTAGATTTTAAAATCCGGAGCTGTTATAGAAACTGAATTTGAAAATCCCGACCAGTTATAGAAACTGAATTTGAAAATCCTGACCAGTTATAAAAGCTGGATCTGAAAATCCCGACCAGTTATAAAACTGGATTTGAAAATCCCGACGAGTTATAGAAACTGAATTTGAAAATCCTGATCAGTTATAACACTGGATTTGAAAATCCCGACCAATTATAAAACTAGATTTGAAAATCCCGACCAGTTATAAATTTGGAATTGAAAATCCCGACCAGTTATAGAAACTGAATTTGAAAATCCCGACCAGTTATAGAAACTGGATTTGAAAATCCCGACCAATTATAACACTGAATTTGAAAATCCCGACCGGTTATAAAAACTGGATTTGAAAATCCCGACCAGTTATAGAAACTTGATTTGAAAATCCTGACCAGTTATAGAAACTGGATTTGAAAATCCCGACCAGTTATAAAAACTGGATTTGAAAATCCCGACCAATTATAAAACTGGATTTGAAAATCCCGACCAGTTATAGAAATTGGATTTGAAAATCCCGACCAGTTATAAAATCTGAAATTGAAAATCCCGACCAGTTATAGAAACTGGATTTCAAAATCCCGACCAGTTATAACACTGAATTTGAAAATCCCGACCTGTTATAAAAACTGGATTTGAAAATCCCGACCAGTTATAGAAACTTGATTTGAAAATCCTGACCAGTTATAGAAACTGGATTTGAAAATCCCGACCAGTTATAAAAACTAGATTTGAAAATCCCGACCAGTTATAAAACTGGATTTGAAAATCCCGACCAGTTATAGAAACTGGATTTGAAAATCCTGATCAGTTATAACACTGGATTTGAAAATCCCGACCAATTATAAAACTAGATTTGAAAATCCGGAGCTGTTATAGAAACTGGATTTGAAAATCCCGACCAGTTATAAATCAAGAAAATCCAAACCAGTTATAAAACTAGATTTTAAAATCCCGACCAGTTATAGAAACTGGATTTGAAAATCTTGACTAGTTATAGAAACTGGATTTGAAAATCCTGACCAGTTATAAAAACTAGATTTGAAAATCCCAACCAGTTATAGAAACTGGATTTAAAAATCCAGACCAGTTATAGAAACTTGATTTGAAAATATCGACCAGTTATAGAAACTGGATTTGAAAATTCCGACCAGTTATAAAACTGCATTTGAAAATCCCAACCAGTTAATGAAACTGGATTTGAAAATCCCGACTAGTTATAAAAACTGGATTTGAAAATCCCAACCAGTTATAAAACTAGATTTAAAAATCCCGACCAGTTATAGAAACTGCATTTGAAAATCCTGACCAGTTATAAAACTGGATTTGAAAATCCCGACCAGTTATAGAAATTGGATTTGAAAATCCCGACCAGTTATGACACTAGATTTGGAAATCACGACCAGTTATAAAACCTGGATTTGAAAATCCCGACTAGTTATAAAACTGGATTTGAAAATCCCGACCAGTCATAGAAACTGGATTTGAAAATCCCGACTAGTTATAAAAACTGGATTTGAAAATCCCAACCAGTTATAGAAACTGGATTTCAAAATCCCGACCAGTTATAAAAACTGGAGTTGAAAATCCCGAACAGTTATAACACTGAATTTGAAAATCCAGACCAGTTATAAAAACTGAATTTAAAAATCCCGACCAGTTATAGAAACTGGATTTGAAAATCCTGACCAGTTATAGAAACTGAATTTGAAATCCCGACCAGTTATAAAAACTGGATTTGAAAATCCCGACCAGTTATAAAACTGGATTTGAAAATCCCGATGAGTTATAGAAACTGAATTTGAAAAACCTGATCAGTTATAACACTGGATTTGAAAATCCCGACCAATTATAAAACTAGATTTGAAAATCCCGACCAGTTATTGAAAATGGATTTAAAAATCCCGACCAGTTATAAATCTGGAATTGAAAATCCCGACCAGTTATAGAAACTGAATTTGAAAATCCCGACCAGTTATAGAAACTGAATTTGAAAATCCCGACCAGTTATAGA
Organism: Nuphar pumila; assembly: GCF_984573655.1. Classification (NCBI taxonomy): domain Eukaryota; kingdom Viridiplantae; phylum Streptophyta; class Magnoliopsida; order Nymphaeales; family Nymphaeaceae; genus Nuphar; species Nuphar pumila. The sequence goes on from NC_143258.1 coordinate 64,235,108, forward strand.
AGCTGGATCTGAAAATCCCGACCAGTTATAAAACTGGATTTGAAAATCCCGACGAGTTATAGAAACTGAATTTGAAAATCCTGATCAGTTATAACACTGGATTTGAAAATCCCGACCAATTATAAAACTAGATTTGAAAATCCCGACCAGTTATTGAAAATGGATTTAAAAATCCCGACCAGTTATAAATCTGGAATTGAAAATCCCGACCAGTTATAGAAACTGAATTTGAAAATCCCGACCAGTTATAGAAACTGGATTTGAAAATCCCGACCAATTATAACACTGAATTTGAAAATCCCGACCGGTTATAAAAACTGGATTTGAAAATCCCGACCAGTTATAGAAACTTGATTTGAAAATCCTGACCAGTTATAGAAACTGGATTTGAAAATCCCGACCAGTTATAAAAACTGGATTTGAAAATCCCGACCAATTATAAAACTGGATTTGAAAATCCCGACCAGTTATAGAAATTGGATTTGAAAATCCCGACCAGTTATAAAATCTGAAATTGAAAATCCCGACCAGTTATAGAAACTGGATTTCAAAATCCCGACCAGTTATAACACTGAATTTGAAAATCCCGACCGGTTATAAAAACTGGATTTGAAAATCCCGACCAGTTATAGAAACTTGATTTGAAAATCCTGACCAGTTATAGAAACTGGATTTGAAAATCCCGACCAGTTATAAAAACTAGATTTGAAAATCCCGACCAGTTATAAAACTGGATTTGAAAATCCCGACCAGTTATAGAAACTGGATTTGAAAATCCTGATCAGTTATAACACTGGATTTGAAAATCCCGACCAATTATAAAACTAGATTTTAAAATCCGGAGCTGTTATAGAAACTGGATTTGAAAATCCCGACCAGTTATAGAAACTGAATTTGAAAATCCTGACCAGTTATAAAAGCTGGATCTGAAAATCCCGACCAGTTATAAAACTGGATTTGAAAATCCCGACGAGTTATAGAAACTGAATTTGAAAATCCTGATCAGTTATAAAACTGGATTTGAAAATCCCGACGAGTTATAGAAACTGAATTTGAAAATCCTGATCAGTTATAACACTGGATTTGAAAATCCCGACCAATTATAAAACTAGATTTGAAAATCCCGACCAGTTATTGAAAATGGATTTAAAAATCCCGACCAGTTATAAATTTGGAATTGAAAATCCCGACCAGTTATAGAAACTGAATTTGAAAATCCCGACCAGTTATAGAAACTGGATTTGAAAATCCCGACCAATTATAACACTGAATTTGAAAATCCCGACCGGTTATAAAAACTGGATTTGAAAATCTCGACCAGTTATAGAAACTTGATTTGAAAATCCTGACCAGTTATAGAAACTGGATTTGAAAATCCCGACCAGTTATAAAAACTGGATTTGAAAATCCCGACCAATTATAAAACTGGATTTGAAAATCCCGACCAGTTATAGAAATTGGATTTGAAAATCCCGACCAGTTATAAAATCTGGAATTGAAAATCCCGACCAGTTATAGAAACTGGATTTCAAAATCCCGACCAGTTATAACACTGAATTTGAAAATCCCGACCGGTTATAAAAACTGGATTTGAAAATCCCGACCAGTTATAGAAACTTGATTTGAAAATCCTGACCAGTTATAGAAACTGGATTTGAAAATCCCGACCAGTTATAAAAACTAGATTTGAAAATCCCGACCAGTTATAAAACTGGATTTGAAAATCCCGACCAGTTATAGAAACTGGATTTGAAAATCCTGATCAGTTATAACACTGGATTTGAAAATCCCGACCAATTATAAAACTAGATTTGAAAATCCGGAGCTGTTATAGAAACTGGATTTGAAAATCCCGACCAGTTATAAATCAAGAAAATCCAAACCAGTTATAAAACTAGATTTTAAAATCCCGACCAGTTATAGAAACTGGATTTGAAAATCTTGACTAGTTATAGAAACTGGATTTGAAAATCCTGACCAGTTATAAAAACTAGATTTGAAAATCCCAACCAGTTATAGAAACTGGATTTAAAAATCCAGACCAGTTATAGAAACTTGATTTGAAAATATCGACCAGTTATAGAAACTGGATTTGAAAATTCCGACCAGTTATAAAACTGCATTTGAAAATCCCAACCAGTTATAGAAACTGGATTTGAAAATCCCGACTAGTTATAAAAACTGGATTTGAAAATCCCAACCAGTTATAAAACTAGATTTAAAAATCCCGACCAGTTATAGAAACTGCATTTGAAAATCCTGACCAGTTATAAAACTGGATTTGAAAATCCCGACCAGTTATAGAAATTGGATTTGAAAATCCCGACCAGTTATGACACTAGATTTGGAAATCACGACCAGTTATAAAACCTGGATTTGAAAATCCCGACTAGTTATAAAACTGGATTTGAAAATCCCGACCAGTCATAGAAACTGGATTTGAAAATCCCGACTAGTTATAAAAACTGGATTTGAAAATCCCAACCAGTTATAGAAACTGGATTTCAAAATCCCGACCAGTTATAAAAACTGGAGTTGAAAATCCCGAACAGTTATAACACTGAATTTGAAAATCCAGACCAGTTATAAAAACTGAATTTAAAAATCCCGACCAGTTATAGAAACTGGATTTGAAAATCCTGACCAGTTATAGAAACTGAATTTGAAATCCCGACCAGTTATAAAAACTGGATTTGAAAATCCCGACCAGTTATAAAACTGGATTTGAAAATCCCGATGAGTTATAGAAACTGAATTTGAAAATCTTGATGAGTTATAACACTGGATTTGAAAATCCCGACCAATTATAAAACTAGATTTGAAAATCCCGACCAGTTATAGAAAATGGATTTGAAAATTCCGACCAGTTATAAAACTGGATATGAAAATCCCGACCAGTTATAAAACTAGATTTGAAAATCCCGACTTGTTATAGATACTTGATTTGAAAATTCCGACCAGTTATAAAAACTGGAGTTAAAAATCCCGACCAGTTATAGAAACTGGATTTGAAAATCCCGACCAGTTATAGAAACTGGATTTGAAAATCCCGACCAGTTATAAAAACTGGATTTGAAAATCCCAACCAGTTATAAAACTGGATTTGAAAATCCCGACAAGTTATAGAAACTGGATTTGAAAATTCTGATCAGTTATAACACTGGATTTGAAAATCCCGACCAATTATAAAACTAGATTTGAAAATCCGGACCTGTTATAGAAACTGGATTTGAAAATCCCGACCTGTTATAAATCTGGATTTCAAAATCCCAACCAGTTATAAAACTAGATTTAAAAATCCCGACCAGTTATAGAAACTGCATTTGAAAATCCTGACCAGTTATAAAACTGGATTTGAAAATCCCGACCAGTTATAGAAATTGGATTTGAAAATACCGACCAGTTATGACACTAGATTTGGAAATCACGACCAGTTATAGAAACTGGATTTGAAAATCCCGACCAGTTATAGAAACTGGATTTGAAAATCCCGACCAGTTATAGAAACTGGATTTGAAAATCCCGACCAGTTGTAAAAACAGAATTTTGAAAATCACGACCAGTTACAAAAACTGTATTTGAAAATCCCGACCAGTTATAGAAAATGGATTTGAAAATTCCGACCAGTTATAAAACTGGATATGAAAATCCCGACCAGTTATAAAACTAGATTTGAAAATCCCGACTTGTTATAGATACTTGATTTGAAAATTCCGACCAGTTATAAAAACTGGAGTTAAAAATCCCGACCAGTTATAAAAACTGGATTTGAAAATCCCGACCAGTTATAGAAACTGGATTTGAAAATCCCGACCAGTTATAAAAACTGGATTTGAAAATCCCGACCAGTTATAAAACTGGATTTGAAAATTCTGATCAGTTATAACACTGAATTTGAAAATCCCGACCAATTATAAAACTAGATTTGAAAATCCGGACCTGTTATAAATCTGGATTTGAAAATCCCAACCAGTTATAAAACTAGATTTAAAAATCCTGACCAGTTATAGAAACTGCATTTGAAAATCCTGACCAGTTATAAAACTGGATTTGAAAATCCCGACCAGTTATAGAAATTGGATTTGAAAATACCGACCAGTTATGACACTAGATTTGGAAATCACGACCAGTTATAGAAACTGGATTTGAAAATCCCGACCAGTTATAGAAAGTGGATTTGAAAATCCGACCAGTTATAGAAACTGGATTTGAAAATCCCTATCAGTTGTAAAAACTGAATTTTGAAAATCCCGACCAGTTACAAAAACTGGATTTGAAAATCCCGACCAGTTATAAATACTAGATTTGAAAATCCCGACCAGTTATAGAAACTATATTTGAAAATCCCGAACAGTTATAGAAACTGGATTTGAAAATCCCGACCAGTTATAAAAACTAGATTTGAAAATTCTGACCAGTTATAAAACTGGATTTGAAAATCCCGACCAGTTATAGAAACTGGATTTGAAAATTCCGACCTGTTATAAAAACTGGATTTGAAAATCCCGACGAGTTATAAAAACTGGATTTCAAAATCCCCCGACCAGTTATAACACTGAATTTGAAAATCCCGACCAGTTATAACACTGAATTTGAAAATCCCGACCAGTTATAAAAACTGGATTTGAAAATCCCGACCAGTTATAAAAACTGGATTTGAAAATCCTAACCAGTTATAGAAACTGAATTTGAAAATCCTGACCAGTTATAAAAGCTGGATCTGAAAATCCCGACCAGTTATAAAACTGGATTTGAAAATCCCGACGAGTTATAGAAACTGAATTTGAAAATCCTGATCAGTTATAACACTGGATTTGAAAATCCCGACCAATTATAAAACTAGATTTGAAAATCCCGACCAGTTATTGAAAATGGATTTAAAAATCCCGACCAGTTATAAATCTGGAATTGAAAATCCCGACTAGTTATAGAAACTGAATTTGAAAATCCCGACCAGTTATAGAAACTGGATTTGAAAATCCCGACCAATTATAACACTGAATTTGAAAATCCCGACCGGTTATAAAAACTAGAATTGAAAATCTCGACCAGTTATAGAAACTTGATTTGAAAATCCTGACCAGTTATAGAAACTGGATTTGAAAATCCCGACCAGTTATAAAAACTGGATTTGAAAATCCCGACCAATTATAAAACTGGATTTGAAAATCCCGACCAGTTATAGAAATTGGATTTGAAAATCCCGACCAGTTATAAAATCTGGAATTGAAAATCCCGACCAGTTATAGAAACTGGATTTCAAAATCCCGACCAGTTATAACACTGAATTTGAAAATCCCGACCGGTTATAAAAACTGGATTTGAAAATCCCGACCAGTTATAGAAACTTGATTTGAAAATCCTGACCAGTTATAGAAACTGGATTTGAAAATCCCGACCAGTTATAAAAACTGGATTTGAAAATCCCGACCAGTTATAAAACTGGATTTGAAAATCCCGACCAGTTATAGAAACTGGATTTGAAAATCCTGATCAGTTATAACACTGGATTTGAAAATCCCGACCAATTATAAAACTAGATTTGAAAATCCGGAGCTGTTATAGAAACTGGATTTGAAAATCCTGACCAGTTATAAATCAAGAAAATCCAAACCAGTTATAAAACTAGATTTTAAAATCCCGACCAGTTATAGAAACTGGATTTGAAAATCTTGACTAGTTATAGAAACTGGATTTGAAAATCCTGACCAGTTATAAAAACTAGATTTGAAAATCCCAACCAGTTATAGAAACTGGATTTAAAAATCCAGACCAGTTATAGAAACTTGATTTGAAAATATCGACCAGTTATAGAAACTGGATTTGAAAATCCCGACCAGTTATAAAACTGCATTTGAAAATCCCAACCAGTTATAGAAACTGGATTTGAAAATCCCGACTAGTTATAAAAACTAGATTTGAAAATCCCAACCAGTTATAAAACTAGATTTAAAAATCCCGACCAGTTATAGAAACTGCATTTGAAAATCCTGACCAGTTATAAAACTGGATTTGAAAATCCCGACCAGTTATAGAAATTGGATTTGAAAATCCCGACCAGTTATGACACTAGATTTGGAAATCACGACCAGTTATAAAACCTGGATTTGAAAATCCCGACTAGTTATAAAACTGGATTTGAAAATCCCGACCAGTCATAGAAACTGGATTTGAAAATCCCAACCAGTTATAGAAACTGGATTTGAAAATCCCAACCAGTTATAGAAACTGGATTTCAAAATCCCGACCAGTTATAAAAACTGGAGTTGAAAATCCCGAACAGTTATAACACTGAATTTGAAAATCCAGACCAGTTATAAACTGAATTTAAAAATCCCGACCAGTTATAGAAACTGGATTTGAAAATCCTGACCAGTTATAGAAACTGAATTTGAAATCCCGACCAGTTATAAAAACTGGATTTGAAAATCCCAACCAGTTATAAAACTGGATTTGAAAATCCCGATGAGTTATAGAAACTGAATTTGAAAATCTTGATGAGTTATAACACTGGATTTGAAAATCCCGACCAATTATAAAACTAGATTTGAAAATCCCGACCAGTTATAGAAAATGGATTTGAAAATTCCGACCAGTTATAAAACTGGATATGAAAATCCCGACCAGTTATAAAGCTAGATTTGAAAATCCCGACTTGTTATAGATACTTGATTTGAAAATTCTGACCAGTTATAAAAACTGGAGTTAAAAATCCCGACCAGTTATAGAAACTGGATTTGAAAATCCCGACCAGTTATAGAAACTGGATTTGAAAATCCCGACCAGTTATAAAAACTGGATTTGAAAATCCCAACCAGTTATAAAACTGGATTTGAAAATCCCGACAAGTTATAGAAACTAGATTTGAAAATTCTGATCAGTTATAACACTGGATTTGAAAATCCCGACCAATTATAAAACTAGATTTGAAAATCCGGACCTGTTATAGAAACTGGATTTGAGAATCCCGACGTGTTATAAATCTGGATTTCAAAATCCCAACCAGTTATAAAACTAGATTTAAAAATCCCGACCAGTTATAGAAACTGCATTTGAAAATCCTGACCAGTTATAAAACTGGATTTGAAAATCCCGACCAGTTATAGAAATTGGATTTGAAAATACCGACCAGTTATGACACTAGATTTGGAAATCACGACCAGTTATAGAAACTGGATTTGAAAATCCCGACCAGTTATAGAAACTGGATTTGAAAATCCCGACCAGTTGTAAAAACTGAATTTTGAAAATCCCGACCAGTTACAAAAACTGGATTTGAAAATCCCGACCAGTTATAAAAACTAGATTTGAAAATCCCGACCAGTTATAGAAACTGTATTTGAAAATCCCGACCAGTTATAGAAACTGGATTTGAAAATCCCGACCAGTTATAAAAACTAGATTTGAAAATTCTGACCAGTTATAAAACTGGATTTGAAAATCCCGACCAGTTATAGAAACTGGATTTGAAAATCCCGACCAGTTATAAAAACTGGATTTGAAAATCCCGACGAGTTATAAAAACTGGATTTCAAAATCCCGACCAGTTATAGAAACTGGATTTGAAAATGCCGACCAGTTATAACACTGAATTCGAAAATCCCGACCAGTTATAACACTGAATTTGAAAATCCCGACCAGTTATAACACTGAATTTGAAAATCCCGACCAGTTATAAAAACTGGATTTGAAAATCCCGACCAGTTATAAAAACTGGATTTGAAAATCCTAACCAGTTATAGAAACTGAATTTGAAAATCCTGACCAGTTATAAAAGCTGGATCTGAAAATCCCGACCAGTTATAAAACTGGATTTGAAAATACCGACGAGTTATAGAAACTGAATTTGAAAATCCTGATCAATTATAACACTGGATTTGAAAATCCTGACCAATTATAAAACTAGATTTGAAAATCCCGACCAGTTATTGAAAATGGATTTAAAAATCCCGACCAGTTATAAATCTGGAATTGAAAATCCCGACTAGTTATAGAAACTGGATTTCAAAATCCCGACCAGTTATAGAAACTGAATTTGAAAATACCGACCAGTTATAGAAACTGGATTTGAAAATCCCGACCAATTATAACACTGAATTTGAAAATCCCGACCGGTTATAAAAACTGGATTTGAAAATCCCGACCAGTTATAGAAACTTGATTTGAAAATCCTGACCAGTTATAGAAACTGGATTTGAAAATCCCGACCAGTTATAAAAACTGGATTTGAAAATCCCGACCAATTATAAAACTGGATTTGAAAATCCCGACCAGTAATAGAAACTGGATTTTAAAATCCTGACCAGTTATAAAATCTGGAATTGAAAATCCCGACCAGTTATAGAAACTGGATTTCAAAATCCCGACCAGTTATAACACTGAATTTGAAAATCCCGACCGGTTATAAAAACTGGATTTGAAAATCCCGACCAGTTATAGAAACTTGATTTCAAAATCCTGACCAGTTATAGAAACTGGATTTGAAAATCCCGACCAGTTATAAAAACTAGATTTGAAAATCCCGACCAGTTATAAAACTGGATTTGAAAATCCCGACCAGTTATAGAAACTGGATTTGAAAATCCTGATCAGTTATAACACTGGATTTGAAAATCCCGACCAATTATAAAACTAGATTTGAAAATCCGGACCTGTTATAGAAACTGGATTTGAAAATCCCGACCAGTTATAAATCAAGAAAATCCCAACCAGTTATAAAACTAGATTTTAAAATCCCGACCAATTATAGAAACTGGATTTGAAAATCTTGACTAGTTATAGAAACTGGATTTGAAAATCCTGACCAGTTATAAAAACTAGATTTGAAAATCCCAACCAGTTATAGAAACTGGATTTAAAAATCCAGACCAGTTATAGAAACTGGATTTAAAAATCCAGACCAGTTATAGAAACTTGATTTGAAAATATCGACCAGTTTTAGAAACTGGATTTGAAAATCCCGACCAGTTATAAAACTGCATTTGAAAATCCCAACCACTTATAGAAACTGGATTTGAAAATCCCGACTAGTTATAAAAACTGGATTTGAAAATCCCAACCAGTTATAAAACTATATTTAAAAATCCCGACCAGTTATAGAAACTGCATTTGAAAATCCTGACCAGTTATAAAACTGGATTTGAAAATCCCGACGAGTTATAGAAATTGGATTTGAAAATCCCGACCAGTTATGACACTAAATTTGGAAATCACGACCAGTTATAAAACCTGGATTTGAAAATCCCGACCAGTTATAAAACTGGATTTAAAAATCCCGACCAGTCATAGAAACTGGATTTGAAAATCCCAACTAGTTATAAAAACTGGATTTGAAAATCCCAACCAGTTATAGAAACTGGATTTCAAAATCCCGACCAGTTATAAAAACTGGAGTTGAAAATCCCGAACAGTTATAACACTGAATTTGAAAATCCCGACCAGTTATAAAAACTGAATTTAAAAATCCCGACCAGTTATAGAAACTGGATTTGAAAATCCTGACCAGTTATAGAAACTGAATTTGAAATCCCGACCAGTTATAAAAACTGGATTTGAAAATCCCGACCAGTTATAAAACTGGATTTGAAAATCCCGACGAGTTATAGAAACTGAATTTGAAAATCTTGATGAGTTATAACACTGGATTTGAAAATCCCGACCAATTATAAAACTAGATTTGAAAATCCCGACCAGTTATAGAAAATGGATTTGAAAATTCCGACCAGTTATAAAACTGGATATGAAAATCCCGACCAGTTATAAAACTAGATTTGAAAATCCTGACTTGTTATAGATACTTGATTTGAAAATCCCGACCAGTTATAAAAACTGGAGTTGAAAATCCCGACCAGTTATAGAAACTGGATTTGAAAATCCCGACCAGTTATAGAAACTGGATTTGAAAATCCCGACCAGTTATAGAAACTGGATTTCTAAATCCCGACCAGTTATAAAAACTGGATTTGAAAATCCCGACCAGTTATAAAACTGGATTTGAAAATCCCGACCAGTTATAGAAACTGGATTTGAAAAATTCTGATCAGTTATAACACTGGATTTGAAAATCCCGACCAATTATAAAACTAGATTTGAAAATCCGGACCTGTTATAGAAACTGGATTTGAAAATCCCGACCAGTTATAAAACTGGATATGAAAATCCCGACCAGTTATAAAACTAGATTTCAAAATCCTGACTTGTTATAGATACTTGATTTGAAAATCCCGACCAGTTATAAAAACTGGAGTTGAAAATCCCGACCAGTTATAGAAACTAGATTTGAAAATCCCGACCAGTTATAAAAACTGGATTTGAAAATCCCGACCAGTTATAGAAACTGGATTTGAAAATTCTGATCAGTTATAACACTGGATTTGAAAATCTCGACCAATTATAAAACTAGATTTGAAAATCCGGACCTGTTATAGAAACAGGATTTGAAAATCCCGACCAGTTATAAATCTGGATTTAAAAATCCCAACCAGTTATAAAACTAGATTTAAAAATCCCGACCAGTTATAGAAACTGCATTTGAAAATCCTGACCAGTTATAAAACTAGATTTGAAAATCCCGACCAGTTATAGAAATTGGATTTGAAAATCCCGACCAGTTATGACACTAGATTTGGAAATCACGACCAGTTATAGAAACTGGATTTGAAAATCCTGACCAGTTATAGAAACTGGATTTGAAAATCCCGATCAGTTATAGAAACTGGATTTGAAAATCCCGACCAGTTATAGAAACTGGATTTGAAAATCCCGACCAGTTGTAAAAACTGAATTTTGAAAATCCCGACCAGTTACAAAAACTGGATTTGAAAATCCCGACCAGTTATAAAATTGGATTTGAAAATCCCGACCAGTTATAGAAATTGGATTTGAAAATCCCGACCAGTTATGACACTAGATTTGGAAATCACGACCAGTTATAGAAACTAGATTTGAAAATCCCGACCAGTTATAGAAACTGGATTTGAAAATCCCGACCAGTTATAGAAACTGGATTTGAAAATCCCGACCAGTTGTAAAAACTGAATTTTGAAAATCCCGACCAGTTATAAAAACTGGATTTGAAAATCCCGACCAGTTATAAAAACTAGATTTGAAAATCCAGACCAGTTATAGAAACTGGATATGAAAATCCCGACCAGTTATAGAAACTGGATTTGAAAATCCCGACCAGTTATAAAAACTAGATTTGAAAATCCCGACCAGTTATAAAAACTGGATTTGAAAATCCCGACCAGTTATAAAAACTAGATTTTAAAATCCCGACCAGTTATAAAACTGGATTTGAAAATCCCGACCAGTTATAGAAACTGGATTTGAAAATCCCGACTAGTTATAAAAACTGGATTTGAAAATCCCGACCAGTTATAAAACCTGGATTTCAAAATCCCGACCAGTTATATTAACTGGATTTGAAAATCCCGACCAGTTATAGAAACTGGATTTGAAAATCCCGACCAGTTATAACACTGAATTTGAAAATCCCGACCAATTATAAAAACTGGATTTGAAAATCTCGACCAGTTATAAAAACTGGATTTGAAAATCCTGACCAGTTATAGAAACTGAATTTGAAAATCCTGACCAGTTATAAAAACTTGATTTGAAAATCCTGACCAGTTATAGAAACTGGATTTGAAAATTCCGACCAGTTATAAAAACTGGATTTGAAAATCCCGACCAGTTATAAAACTGGATTTGAAAATCCCGACCAGTTATAGAAATTGGATTTGAAAATCCCGACCAGTTATGACACTAGATTTGGAAATCACGACCAGTTATAGAAACTGGATTTGAAAATACCGACCAGTTATAGAAACTGGATTTGAATATCCCGACCAGTTATAGAAACTGGATTTGAAAATCCCGACCAGTTGTAAAAACTGAATTTTGAAAATCCCGACCAGTTATAAAAACTGGATTTGAAAATCCCGACCAGTTATAAAAACTAGATTTGAAAATCCAGACCAGTTATAGAAACTGGATATGAAAATCCCGACCAGTTATAGAAACTGGATTTGAAAATCCCGACCAGTTATAAAAACTAGATTTGAAAATCCCGACCAGTTATAAAAACTGGATTTTAAAATCCCGACCAGTTATATTAACTGGATTTGAAAATCCCGACTAGTTATAGAAACTGGATTTGAAAATCCCGACCAGTTATAACACTGAATTTGAAAATCCCGACCAGTTATAAAAACTGGATTTGAAAATCCTGACCAGTTATAGAAACTGAATTTGAAAATCCTGACCAGTTATAAAAACTTGATTTGAAAATCCTGACCAGTTATAGAAACTGGATTTGAAAATTCCGACCAGTTATAAAAACTGGATTTGAAAATCCCGACCAGTTATAAAACTGGATTTGAAAATTCCGACCAGTTATAAAAACTGGATATGAAAATCCCGACCAGTTATAAAACTGGATTTGAAAATCCCGACCAGTTATAGAAATTGGATTTGAAAATCCCGACCAGTTATGACACTAGATTTAGAAATCACGACCACTTATAGAAAATGGATTTGAAAATCCCGACAAGTTATAAAACTGGATTTGAAAATCCCGACCAGTTATAAAACTGGATTTGAAAATCCCGACCAGTTATAGAAACTGGATTTGAAAATCCTGACCAGTTATAGAAACTGGATTTGAAAATCCCGACCAGTTATAAAATCTGGAATTGAAAATCCCGACCAGTTGTAGAAACTGGATTTCAAAATCCCGACCAGTTATAGAAACTGGATTTGAAAATCCCGACCAGTTATAGAAACTGGATTTGAAAATCCCGAACAGTTATAACACTGAATTTGAAAATCCCGACCGGTTATAAAAACTGGATTTGAAAATCCCGACCAGTTATAGAAACTTGATTTGAAAATCCTTACCAGTTATAGAAACTGCATTTGAAAATCCTGACCAGTTATAAAACTGGATTTGAAAATCCCGACCAGTTATCGAAATTGAATTTGAAAATCCCGACCAGTTATGACACTAGATTTGGAAATCACGACCAGTTATAGAAACTGGATTTGAAAATCCCGACCAGTTATAGAAAGTGGATTTGAAAATACGATCAGTTATAGAAACTCGATTTGAAAATCCTGACCAGTTGTAAAAACTGAATTTTGAAAATCCCAACCAGTTATAGAAACTGGATTTCAAAATCCCGACTAGTTATAAAAACTGGAGTTGAAAATCCCGACCAGTTATAACACTGAATTTGAAAATCCCGACAAGTTATAAAAACTGAATTTGAAAATCCCGACCAGTCATAGAAACTGGATTTGAAAATCCTGACCAGTTATAGAAACTGAATTTGAAATCCCGACCAGTTATAAAAACTGGATTTGAAAATCCCGACCAGTTATAAAACTGGATTTGAAAATCCCGACGAGTTATAGAAACTGAATTTGAAAATCCTGATGAGTTATAACACTGGATTTGAAAATCCCGACCAATTATAAAACTAGATTTGAAAATCCCGACCATTTATAGAAAATGGATTTGAAAATTCCGACCAGTTATAAAACTGGATATGAAAATCCCGACCAGTTATAAAACTAGATTTGAAAATCACGACTTGTTATAGATACTTGATTTGAAAATCCCGACCAGTTATAAAAACTGGAGTTAAAAATCCCGACCAGTTATAGAAACTGGATTTGAAAATCCCGACCAGTTATAGAAACTGGATTTGAAAATCCCGACTAGTTATAAAAACTGGATTTGAAAATCCCGACCAGTTATAAAACTGGATTTGAAAATCCCGACCAGTTATAGAAACTGGATTTGAAAATTCTGATCAGTTATAACACTGGATTTGAAAATCCCGACCAATTATAAAACTAGATTTGAAAATCCGGACCTGTTATAGAAACTGGATTTGAAAATCCCGACCAGTTATAAATCTGGATTTGAAAATCCCAACCAGTTATAAAACTAGAATTTAAAATCCTGACCAGTTATAGAAACTGGATTTGAAAATCTTGACCAGTTATAGAAACTGGATTTCAAAATCTCGACCAGTTATAAAAACTAGATTTGAAAATCCCAACCAGTTATAGAAACTGGATTTGAAAATCCTGACCAGTTATAGAAACTGGATTTGAAAATATCGACCAGTTATAGAAACTGGATTTGAAAATCCGGACTAGTTATAAAACTGTATTTGAAAATCCCGACCAGTTATAGAAACTGGATTTGAAAATCCCGACTAGTTATAAAAACTGGATTTGAAAATCCCAACGAGTTATAGAAACTGGATTTCAAAATCCCGACCAGTTATAAAAACTGAAGTTGAAAACCCGACCAGTTATAACACTGAATTTGAAAATCCCGACAAGTTATAAAAACTGAATTTGAAAATCCCGACAAGTTATAGAAACTGGATTTGAAAATCCTGACCAGTTATAGAAACTGAATTTGAAATCCCGACCAGTTATAAAAACTGGATTTGAAAATCCCGACCAGTTATAAAACTGGATTTGAAAATCCCGACGAGTTATAGAAACTGAATTTGAAAATCCTGATGAGTTATAACACTGGATTTGAAAATCCCGACCAATTATAAAACTAGATTTGAAAATCCCGACCAGTTATAGAAAATGGATTTGAAAATTCCGACCAGTTATAAAACTGGATATGAAAATCCCGACCAGTGATAAAACTAGATTTGAAAATCCCGACTTGTTATAGATACTTGATTTGAAAATCCCGACCAGTTATAAAAACTGGAGTTAAAAATCCCGACCAGTTATAGAAACTGGATTTGAAAATCCCGACCAGTTATAGAAACTGGATTTGAAAATCCCTACCAGTTATAAAAACTGGATTTGAAAATCCCGACCAGTTATAAAACTGGATTTGAAAATCCCGACCAGTTATAGAAACTGGATTTGAAAATTCTGATCAGTTATAACACTGGATTTGAAAATCCCGACCATTTATAAAACTAGATTTGAAAATCCGGACCTGTTATAGAAACTGGATTTGAAAATCCCGACCTGTTATAAATCTGTATTTGAAAATCCCAACCAGTTATAAAACTAGATTTAAAAATCCTGACCAGTTATAGAAACTGCATTTGAAAATCCTGACCAGTTATAAAACTGGATTTGAAAATCCCGACCAGTTATAGAAATTGGATTTGAAAATACCGACCAGTTATGACACTAGATTTGGAAATCACGACCAGTTATAGAAACTGGATTTGAAAATCCCGACCAGTTATAGAAAGTGGATTTGAAAATCCGACCAGTTATAGAAACTGGATTTGAAAATCCCTACCAGTTGTAAAAACTGAATTTTGAAAATCCCGACCAGTTACAAAAACTGAATTTGAAAATCCCGACCAGTTATAAAAACTAGATTTGAAAATCCCGACCAGTTATAGAAACTGTATTTGAAAATCCCGACCAGTTATAGAAACTGGATTTGAAAATCCCGACCAGTTATAAAAACTAGATTTGAAAATTCTAACCAGTTATAAAACTGGATTTGAAAATCCCGACCAGTTATAGAAACTGGATTTGAAAATCCCGACCAGTTATAAAAACTGGATTTGAAAATCCCGACGAGTTATAAAAACTGGATTTCAAAATCCCGACCAGTTATAGAAACTGGATTTGAAAATGCCGACCAGTTATAACACTGAATTTGAAAATCCCGACTAGTTATAACACTGAATTTGAAAATCCCGACCAGTTATAACACTGAATTTGAAAATCCCGACCAGTTATAAAAACTGGATTTGAAAATCCCGACCAGTTATAAAAACTGGATTTGAAAATCCTAACCAGTTATAGAAACTGAATTTGAAAATCCTGACCAGTTATAAAAGCTGGATCTGAAAATCCCGACCAGTTTTAAAACTGGATTTGAAAATCCCGACGAGTTATAGAAACTGAATTTGAAAATCCTGATGAGTTATAACACTGGATTTGAAAATCCCGACCAATTATAAAACTAGATTTGAAAATCCCGACCAGTTATAGAAAATGGATTTGAAAATTCCGACCAGTTATAAAACTGGATATGAAAATCCCGACCAGTTATGACACTAGATTTGGAAATCACGACCAGTTATAGAAACTGGATTTGAAAATCCTGACCAGTTATAGAAACTGGATTTGAAAATCCCGATCAGTTATAGAAACTGGATTTGAAAATCCCGACCAGTTATAGAAACTGGATTTGAAAATCCCGACCAGTTGTAAAAACTGAATTTTGAAAATCCCGACCAGTTACAAAAACTGGATTTGAAAATCCCGACCAGTTATAAAATTGGATTTGAAAATCCCGACCAGTTATAGAAATTGGATTTGAAAATCCCGACCAGTTATGACACTAGATTTGGAAATCACGACCAGTTATAGAAACTAGATTTGAAAATCCCGACCAGTTATAGAAACTGGATTTGAAAATCCCGACCAGTTATAGAAACTGGATTTGAAAATCCCGACCAGTTGTAAAAACTGAATTTTGAAAATCCCGACCAGTTATAAAAACTGGATTTGAAAATCCCGACCAGTTATAAAAACTAGATTTGAAAATCCAGACCAGTTATAGAAACTGGATATGAAAATCCCGACCAGTTATAGAAACTGGATTTGAAAATCCCGACCAGTTATAAAAACTAGATTTGAAAATCCCGACCAGTTATAAAAACTGGATTTGAAAATCCCGACCAGTTATAAAAACTAGATTTTAAAATCCCGACCAGTTATAAAACTGGATTTGAAAATCCCGACCAGTTATAGAAACTGGATTTGAAAATCCCGACTAGTTATAAAAACTGGATTTGAAAATCCCGACCAGTTATAAAACCTGGATTTCAAAATCCCGACCAGTTATATTAACTGGATTTGAAAATCCCGACCAGTTATAGAAACTGGATTTGAAAATCCCGACCAGTTATAACACTGAATTTGAAAATCCCGACCAATTATAAAAACTGGATTTGAAAATCTCGACCAATTATAAAAACTGGATTTGAAAATCCTGACCAGTTATAGAAACTGAATTTGAAAATCCTGACCAGTTATAAAAACTTGATTTGAAAATCCTGACCAGTTATAGAAACTGGATTTGAAAATTCCGACCAGTTATAAAAACTGGATTTGAAAATCCCGACCAGTTATAAAACTGGATTTGAAAATCCCGACCAGTTATAGAAATTGGATTTGAAAATCCCGACCAGTTATGACACTAGATTTGGAAATCACGACCAGTTATAGAAACTGGATTTGAAAATACCGACCAGTTATAGAAACTGGATTTGAATATCCCGACCAGTTATAGAAACTGGATTTGAAAATCCCGACCAGTTGTAAAAACTGAATTTTGAAAATCCCGACCAGTTATAAAAACTGGATTTGAAAATCCCGACCAGTTATAAAAACTAGATTTGAAAATCCAGACCAGTTATAGAAACTGGATATGAAAATCCCGACCAGTTATAGAAACTGGATTTGAAAATCCCGACCAGTTATAAAAACTAGATTTGAAAATCCCGACCAGTTATAAAAACTGGATTTTAAAATCCCGACCAGTTATATTAACTGGATTTGAAAATCCCGACTAGTTATAGAAACTGGATTTGAAAATCCCGACCAGTTATAACACTGAATTTGAAAATCCCGACCAGTTATAAAAACTGGATTTGAAAATCCTGACCAGTTATAGAAACTGAATTTGAAAATCCTGACCAGTTATAAAAACTTGATTTGAAAATCCTGACCAGTTATAGAAACTGGATTTGAAAATTCCGACCAGTTATAAAAACTGGATTTGAAAATCCCGACCAGTTATAAAACTGGATTTGAAAATTCCGACCAGTTATAAAAACTGGATATGAAAATCCCGACCAGTTATAAAACTGGATTTGAAAATCCCGACCAGTTATAGAAATTGGATTTGAAAATCCCGACCAGTTATGACACTAGATTTAGAAATCACGACCACTTATAGAAAATGGATTTGAAAATCCCGACAAGTTATAAAACTGGATTTGAAAATCCCGACCTGTTATAAATCTGTATTTGAAAATCCCAACCAGTTATAAAACTAGATTTAAAAATCCTGACCAGTTATAGAAACTGCATTTGAAAATCCTGACCAGTTATAAAACTGGATTTGAAAATCCCGACCAGTTATAGAAATTGGATTTGAAAATACCGACCAGTTATGACACTAGATTTGGAAATCACGACCAGTTATAGAAACTGGATTTGAAAATCCCGACCAGTTATAGAAAGTGGATTTGAAAATCCGACCAGTTATAGAAACTGGATTTGAAAATCCCTACCAGTTGTAAAAACTGAATTTTGAAAATCCCGACCAGTTACAAAAACTGAATTTGAAAATCCCGACCAGTTATAAAAACTAGATTTGAAAATCCCGACCAGTTATAGAAACTGTATTTGAAAATCCCGACCAGTTATAGAAACTGGATTTGAAAATCCCGACCAGTTATAAAAACTAGATTTGAAAATTCTAACCAGTTATAAAACTGGATTTGAAAATCCCGACCAGTTATAGAAACTGGATTTGAAAATCCCGACCAGTTATAAAAACTGGATTTGAAAATCCCGACGAGTTATAAAAACTGGATTTCAAAATCCCGACCAGTTATAGAAACTGGATTTGAAAATGCCGACCAGTTATAACACTGAATTTGAAAATCCCGACTAGTTATAACACTGAATTTGAAAATCCCGACCAGTTATAACACTGAATTTGAAAATCCCGACCAGTTATAAAAACTGGATTTGAAAATCCCGACCAGTTATAAAAACTGGATTTGAAAATCCTAACCAGTTATAGAAACTGAATTTGAAAATCCTGACCAGTTATAAAAGCTGGATCTGAAAATCCCGACCAGTTTTAAAACTGGATTTGAAAATCCCGACGAGTTATAGAAACTGAATTTGAAAATCCTGATGAGTTATAACACTGGATTTGAAAATCCCGACCAATTATAAAACTAGATTTGAAAATCCCGACCAGTTATAGAAAATGGATTTGAAAATTCCGACCAGTTATAAAACTGGATATGAAAATCCCGACCAGTTATAAAACTAGATTTGAAAATCACGACTTGTTATAGATACTTGATTTGAAAATCCCGACCAGTTATAAAAACTGGAGTTAAAAATCCCGACCAGTTATAGAAACTGGATTTGAAAATCCCGACCAGTTATAGAAACTGGATTTGAAAATCCCGACTAGTTATAAAAACTGGATTTGAAAATCCCGACCAGTTATAAAACTGGATTTGAAAATCCCGACCAGTTATAAAAACTAGATTTGAAAATCCTGACCAGTTATAAAACTGGATTTGAAAATCCTTACCAGTTATAGAAACTGGATTTGAAAATCCCGACCAGTTGAGTGTTATCATTATAACATTTTACTTTTGCAAGTCAAACTAACTTTTGAAAAAGTTTTGAAAATAACTTGCCTTCGTTTTGAAAAATTTATGAGAAAATTCTGAGGAATGGGACTTGCCTGTCAGTACGAGGTTCAACCATTCCTGATGCCATAACCGGGGGTAATTAAACCAAGGATCAATCATGTGCTTTGCTTTACTCAACTATCTAAATCGATGTTCTATTTCCTAAATGCATAAAGAATCAGGCATGTGCTATGACTTAGAAAAATGTAGTTTGAAAACATGATGTATGCTTCGAATACTTGAAATTTCTTGAAAAATGGGACACTTGAAAAATCATGAATCACATTTGGAAAGTACTTGGAAAAGAAAAGCTATTCTAAAAAAAATCGATTTTTGAAGAAGGAAAATCTTAGTGTTTTGAGAAAATCGATTTTGAAGAAAATCCAAATGACTAAGAAAGTCTATTTCTCTGAATTTGAACTCTGAAATTGAAGCTTGGAAAATCATGATTTGAACTTAAAAAATACTTTTGAAAAGGGAAGCTATTCTAAGAAAATCGATTTATGAAAAAAACTAGAATAATATTGAGAAAATTGATTTTGAGGAAAACTGGAATAACTTTGAGAAATTTGATTTCTCTAAAATGGATTTATGAAATAACCCAACAGAGATGGGCATGTGGCCATGTGGAACTCTTTTCATGATGCAATCTAACCTCGATGATGCATGAATGCAGTTTTAAGAAAATATTTTCTAAGAAATTTGAAGAAAATCATTGAAAAAAGGATTTTTTGTGCTTTATAGAATTTAGATGAAATAAATTCACAATATATCCATGACTATGGCCACAAATATATATTGAATATAGTTTATTTGGTTATAAAAGGGGAAAATACTTAGAAAACTTTTGAGAATGTGCAATAATTTTTGAAGTTAGCCTGACCAGTTATAAAACTGGATATGAAAATCCCGACCAGTTATAAAACTAGATTTGAAAATCCCGACCAGTTATAGAAACTGGATTTGAAAATCCCGACCAGTTGTAAAAGCTGAATTTTGAAAATCCCGACCAGTTATAAAAACTGGATTTGAAAATCCCGACCAGTTATAAAAACTAGATTTGAAAATCCAGACCAGTTATAGAAACTGGATATGAAAATCCCGACCAGTTATAGAAACTGGATTTGAAAATCCCGACTAGTTATAAAAACTGGATTTGAAAATCCCGACCAGTTATAAAACTCGATTTGAAAATCTCGACCAGTTATAGAAACTGGATTTGAAAATCCTGATCAGTTATAACACTGGATTTGAAAATCCCGACCAGTTATAAAACTCGATTTGAAAATCCTGACCAGTTATAGAAACTGAATTTGAAAATCCCGACCAGTTATAAAAACTGGATTTGAAAATCCTGAATAGTTATAAAACTGAATTTGAAAATCCCGATGAGTTATAACACTGGATTTGAAAATCCCGACCAATTATAAAACTAGATTTGAAAATCCCGACCAGTTATAGAAAATGGATTTGAAAATCCCGACCAGTTATAAAACTGGATTTGAAAATCCCGACGAGTTATAGAAACTGAATTTGAAAATCCTGATCAGTTATAACACTGGATTTGAAAATCCCGACCAATTATGAAACTAGATTTGAAAATCCCGACCCGTTATAGAAAATGGATTTGAAAATCCCGACTAGTTATAAAACTGGATTTGAAAATCCCGACCAGTTATAGAAACTGGATTTGAAAATCCTGACCAGTTATAGAAACTGGATTTGAAAATCCCGACCAGTTATAAAATCTGGAATTGAAAATCCCGACCAGTTATAGAAACTGGATTTCAAAATCCCGACCAGTTATAGAAACTGGATTTGAAAATCCCGACCAGTTATAGAAACTGGATTTGAAAATCCCGAACAGTTATAACACTGAATTTGAAAATCCCGACCAGTTATAAATCTGGATTTGAAAATCCCAACCAGTTATAAAACTAGATTTAAAAATCCCGACCAGTTATAGAAACTGCATTTGAAAATCCTGACCAGTTATAAAACTGGATTTGAAAATCCCGACCAGTTATAGAAATTGGATTTGAAAATCCCGACCAGTTATGACACTAGATTTGGAAATCACGACCAGTTATAGAAACTGGATTTGAAAATCCCGACCAGTTATAGAAACTGGATTTGAAAATCCCGACCAGTTATAGAAACTGGATTTGAAAATCCCGACCAGTTGTAAAAACTGAATTTTGAAAATCCCGACCAGTTACAAAAACTGGATTTGAAAATTCCGACCAGTTATAAAAACTAGATTTGAAAATCCAGACCAGTTATAGAAACTGGATATGAAAATCCCGACCAGTTATAGAAACTGGATTTGAAAATCCCGACCAGTTATAGAAACTGGATTTGAAAATCCCGACCAGTTGTAAAAACTGAATTTTAAAAATCCCGACCAGTTACAAAAACTGGATTTGAAAATCCCGACCAGTTATAGAAACTGGATTTGAAAATCCCGACCAGTTATAGAAACTGGATTTGAAAATCCCGACTAGTTATAAAAACTAGATTTGAAAATCCTGACCAGTTATAAAACTGGATTTGAAAATCCCGACCAGTTATAGAAACTGGATTTGAAAATCCCGACCAGTTATAGAAACTGGATTTGAAAATCCCGACCAGTTGTAAAAACTGAATTTTAAAAATCCCGACCAGTTACAAAAACTGGATTTGAAAATCCCGACTAGTTATAGAAACTGGATTTGAAAATCCCGACCAGTTATAGAAACTGGATTTGAAAATCCCGACTAGTTATAAAAACTAGATTTGAAAATCCTGACCAGTTATAAAACTGGATTTGAAAATCCCGACCAGTTATAGAAACTGGATATGAAAATCCCGACCAGTTATAAAAACTGGATTTGAAAATCTCGACGAGTTATAAAAAATGGATTTCAAAATCCCGACCAGTTATAGAAACTGGATTTGAAAATGCCGACCAGTTATAACACTGAATTTGAAAATCCCGACCAGTTATAACACTGAATTTGAAAATCCCGACCAGTGATAAAAACTGGATTTGATAATCCTGACCAGTTATTAAAACTGGATTTGAAAATCCTAACCAGTTATAGAAACTGAATTTGAAAATCCTGACCAGTTATAAAAACTGGATTTGAAAATCCTGACCAGTTATAGAAACTGAATTTGAAAATCTCGACCAGTTATAAAAACTGGATTTGAAAATCCCCACAAGTTATAAAACTGGATTTGAAAATCCCGACGAGTTATAGAAACCGAATTTGAAAATCCTGATCAGTTATAACACTAGATTTGAAAATCCCGACCAATTATAAAACTAGATTTGAAAATCCCGACCAGTTATTGAAAATGGATTTAAAAATCCCGACCAGTTATAAATCTGGAATTGAAAATCCCGACCAGTTATAGAAACTGGATTTGAAAATCCCGACCAGTTATAGAAACTGGATTTCAAAATTCCGACCAGTTATAGAAACTGGAGTTGAAAATCCCGACTAGTTATAACACTGAATTTGAAAATCCCGACCAGTTATAAGAACTGAATTTGAAAATCCCGACCAGTTATAGAAACTGGATTTGAAAATCCTGACCAGTTATAGAAACTGAATTTGAAAATCCCGACCAGTTATAGAAACTGGATTTGAAAATCCTGACCAGTTATAGAAACTGAATTTGAAAATCCCGACCAGTTATAAAAACTGGATTTGAAAATCCTGACCAGTTATAAAACTGAATTTGAAAATCCCGATGAGTTATAACACTGGATTTGAAAATCCCGACCAATTATAAAACTAGATTTGAAAATCCCGACCAGTTATAGACAATGGATTTGAAAATCCCAACCAGTTATAAATCTGGATTTGAAAATCCCGACGAGTTATAGAAACTGAATTTGAAAATCCTGATCAGTTATAACACTGGATTTGAAAATCCCGACCAATTATGAAACTAGATTTGAAAATCCCGACCAGTTATAGAAAATGGATTTGAAAATCCCGACCAGTTATAAAACTGGATTTTAAAATCCCGACCAGTTATAGAAACTGGATTTGAAAATCCTGACCAGTTATAGAAACTGGATTTGAAAATCCCGACCAGTTATAAAATCTGGAATTGAAAATCCCGACCAGTTATAGAAACTGGATTTCAAAATCCCGACCAGTTATAGAAACTGGATTTGAAAATCCCGACCAGTTATAGAAACTGGATTTGAAAATCCCGAACAGTTATAACACTGAATTTGAAAATCCCGACCGGTTATAAAAGCTGGATTTGAAAATCCCGACCGGTTATAGAAACTTGATTTGAAAATCCTGACCAGTTATAGAAACTGGATTTGAAAATACCGACTAGTTATAAAAACTGGATTTGAAAATCCCGACCAGTTATAAAACTCGATTTGAAAATCCCGACCAGTTACAGAAACTGGATTTGAAAATCCTGATCAGTTATAACACTGGATTTGAAAATCCCGACCAGTTATAAAACTCGATTTGAAAATCCTGACCAGTTATAGAAACTGAATTTGAAAATCCCGACCAGTTATAAAAACTGGATTTGAAAATCCTGACCAGTTATAAAAATGAATTTGAAAATCCCGATAAGTTATAACACTGGATTTAAAAATCCCGACCAATTATAAAACTAGATTTGAAAATCCCGACCAGTTATAGAAAATGGATTTGAAAATCCCGACCAGTTATAAAACTGGATTTGAAAATCTCGACGAGTTATAGAAACTGAATTTGAAAATCCTGATCAGTTATAACACTGGATTTGAAAATCCCGACCAATTATGAAACTAGATTTGAAAATCCCGACCCGTTATAGAAAATGGATTTGAAAATCCCGACCAGTTATAAAACTGGATTTGAAAATCCCGACCAGTTATAGAAACTGGATTTGAAAATCCTGACCAGTTATAGAAACTGGATTTGAAAATCCCGACCAGTTATAGAAACTGGATTTGAAAATCCCGACCAGTTATAAATCTGGATTTGAAAATCCCGACCAGTTATAAATCTGGATTTAAAAATCCCAACCAGTTATAAAACTAGATTTAAAAATCCCGACCAGTTATAGAAACTGCATTTGAAAATCCTGACCAGTTATAAAACTGGATTTGAAAATCCCGACCAGTTATAGAAATTGGATTTGAAAATCCCGACCAGTTATGACACTAGATTTGGAAATCACGACCAGTTATAGAAACTGGATTTGAAAATCCCGACCAGTTATAGAAACTGGATTTGAAAATCCCGACCAGTTATAGAAACTGGATTTGAAAATCCCGACCAGTTGTAAAAACTGAATTTTGAAAATCCCGACCAGTTACAAAAACTGGATTTGAAAATTCCGACCAGTTATAAAAACTAGATTTGAAAATCCAGACCAGTTATAGAAACTGGATATGAAAATCCCGACCAATTATGAAACTAGATTTGAAAATCCCGACCAGTTATAAAAACTAGATTTGAAAATCCCGACCAGTTATAAAACTGGATTTGAAAATCCCGACCAGTTATAGAAACTGGATTTGAAAATCCCGACTAGTTATAAAAACTGGATTTGAAAATCCCGACCAGTTATAAAAACTGGATTTCAAAATCCCGACCAGTTATATTAACTGGATTTGAAAATCCCGACCAGTTATAGAAACTGGATTTGAAAATCCCGACCAGTTATAACACTGAATTTGAAAATCCCGACCAGTTATAAAAACTGGATTTGAAAATCCCGACCAGTTATAAAAACTGGATTTGAAAATCCTGACCAGTTATAGAAACTGAATTTGAAAATCCTGACCAGTTATAAAAACTTGATTTGAAAATCCTGACCAGTTATAGAAACTGGATTTGAAAATTCCGACCAGTTATAAAAACTGGATTTGAAAATCCCGACCAGTTATAAAACTGGATTTGAAAATCCCGACCAGTTATAGAAACTGGATTTGAAAATCCTGATCAGTTATAACACTGGATTTGAAAATCCCGACCAATTATAAAACTAAATTTGAAAATCGGGATCTGTTATAGAAACTGGATTTGAAAATCCCGACCAGTTATAAATCTGGATTTGAAAATCCCAACCAGTTATAAAACTAGATTTAAAAATCCCGACCAGTTATAGAAACTGCATTTGAAAATCCTGACCAGTTATAAAACTGGATTTGAAAATCCCGACCAGTTATAGAAATTGAATTTGAAAATCCCGACCAGTTATGACACTAGATTTGGAAATCACGACCAGTTATAGAAACTGGATTTGAAAATCCCGACCAGTTATAGAAACTGGATTTGAAAATCCCGACCAGTTATAGAAACTGGATTTGAAAATCCCGACCAGTTGTAAAAACTGAATTTTGAAAATCCCGACCAGTTACAAAAACTGGATTTGAAAATCCCGACCAGTTATAAAAACTAGATTTGAAAATCCCGACCAGTTATAGAAACTGGATTTGAAAATCCCGACATGTTATAGAAACTGGATTTGAAAATCCCGACTAGTTATAAAAACTAGATTTGAAAATCCTGACCAGTTATAAAACTGGATTTGAAAATCCCGACCAGTTATAGAAACTGGATTTGAAAATCCCGACCAGTTATAAAAACTGGATTTGAAAATCCGGACGAGTTATAAAAACTGGATTTCAAAATCCCGACCTGTTATAGAAACTGGATTTGAAAATCCCGACCAGTTATAACACTGAATTTGAAAATCCCGACCAGTTATAACACTGAATTTGAAAATCCCGACCAGTGATAAAAACTGGATTTGATAATCCTGACCAGTTATAAAAACTGGATTTGAAAATCCTGACCAGTTATAGAAACTGAATTTGAAAATCCTGACCAGTTATAAAAACTGGATTTGAAAATCCTGACCAGTTATAGAAACTGAATTTGAAAATCCCGACCAGTTATAAAAACTGGATTTGAAAATCCCCACAAGTTATAAAACTGGATTTGAAAATCCCGACGAGTTATAGAAACTGAATTTGAAAATCCTGATCAGTTATAACACTAGATTTGAAAATCCCGACCAATTATAAAACTAGATTTGAAAATCCCGACCAGTTATAGAAAATGGATTTGAAAATCCCGACCAGTTACAGAAACTGGATTTGAAAATCCTGACAAGTTATAGAAACTGGATTTGAAAATCCCGACCAGTTATAGAAACTGGATTTCAAAATTCCGACCAGTTATAGAAACTGGAGTTGAAAATCCCGACTAGTTATAACACTGAATTTGAAAATCCCGACCAGTTATAAGAACTGAATTTGAAAATCCCGACCAGTTATAGAAACTGGATTTGAAAATCCTGACCAGTTATAGAAACTGAATTTGAAAATCCCGACCAGTTATAAAAACTGGATTTGAAAATCCTGACCAGTTATAAAACTGAATTTGAAAATCTCGATGAGTTATAACACTGGATTTGAAAATCCCGACCAATTATAAAACTAGATTTGAAAATCCCGACCAGTTATAGAAAATGGATTTGAAAATCCCGACCAGTTATAAAACTGGATTTGAAAATCCCGACGAGTTATAGAAACTGAATTTGAAAATCCTGATCAGTTATAACACTGGATTTGAAAATCCCGACCAATTATGAAACTAGATTTGAAAATCCCGACCAGTTATAGAAAATGGATTTGAAAATCCCGACCAGTTATAAAACTGGATTTGAAAATCCCGACCAGTTATAGAAACTGGATTTGAAAATCCTGACCAGTTATAGAAACTGGATTTGAAAATTCCGACCAGTTATAAAATCTGGAATTGAAAATCCCGACCAGTTATAGAAACTGGATTTCAAAATCCCGACCAGTTATAGAAACTGGATTTGAAAATCCCGACCAGTTATAGAAACTGGATTTGAAAATCCCGAACTGTTATAACACTGAATTTGAAAATCCCGACCGGTTATAAAAACTGGATTTGAAAATCCCGACCAGTTATAGAAACTTGATTTGAAAATCCTGACCAGTTATAGAAACTGGATTTGAAAATCCCGACTAGTTATAAAAACTGGATTTGAAAATCCCGACCAGTTATAAAACTCGATTTGAAAATCCCGACCAGTTATAGAAACTGGATTTGAAAATCCTGATCAGTTATAACACTGGATTTGAAAATCCCGACCAGTTATAAAACTCGATTTGAAAATCCCGACCAGTTATAGAAACTGGATTTGAAAATCCTGATCAGTTATAACACTGAATTTGAAAATCCCGACCGGTTTTAAAAACTGGATTTGAAAATCCCAACCAGTTATAGAAACTGGATTTCAAAATCCCGACCAGTTATAGAAACTGAATTTGAAAATCCCGACCAATTATAGAAACTGGATTTGAAAATCCCGACCAATTATAACACTGAATTTGAAAATCCCGACCGGTTATAAAAACTGGATTTGAAAATCCCGACCAGTTATAGAAACTTGATTTGAAAATCCTGACCAGTTATAGAAACTGGATTTGAAAATCCCGACCAGTTATAAAAACTGGATTTGAAAATCCCGACCAATTATAAAACTGGATTTGAAAATCCCGACCAGTTATAGAAATTGTATTTGAAAATCCCGACCAGTTATAAAATCTGGAATTGAAAATCCCGACCAATTATAGAAACTGGATTTCAAAATCCCGACCAGTTATAACACTGAATTTGAAAATCCCGACCGGTTATAAAAATTGGATTTGAAAAACCCGACCAGTTATAGAAACTTGATTTGAAAATCCTGACCAGTTATAGAAACTGGATTTGAAAATCCCGACCAGTTATAAAAACTGGATTTGAAAATCCCGACCAGTTATAAAACTGAATTTGAAAATCCCGACCAGTTATAGAAACTGGATTTGAAAATCCTGATCAGTTATAACACTGGATTTGAAAATCCCGACCAATTATAAAACTAGATTTGAAAATCCGGAGCTGTTATAGAAACTGGATTTGAAAATCTTGACTAGTTATAGAAACTGGATTTGAAAATCCTGACCAGTTATAAAAACTAGATTTGAAAATCCCAACCAGTTATAGAAACTGGATTTAAAAATCCAGACCAGTTATAGAAACTTGATTTGAAAATATCGACCAGTTATAGAAACTGGATTTGAAAATCCCGACCAGTTATAAAACTGCATTTGAAAATCCCAACCAGTTATAGAAACTGGATTTGAAAATCCCGACTAGTTATAAAAACTGGATTTGAAAATCCCAACCAGTTATAAAACTAGATTTAAAAATCCCGACCAGTTATAGATACTGCATTTGAAAATCCTGACCAGTTATAAAACTGGATTTGAAAATCCCGACCAGTTATAGAAATTGGATTTGAAAATCCCGACCAGTTATGACACTAGATTTGGAAATCACGACCAGTTATAAAACCTGGATTTGAAAATCCCGACTAGTTATAAAACTGGATTTGAAAATCCCGACCAGTCATAGAAACTGGATTTGAAAATCCCGACTAGTTTTAAAAACTGGATTTGAAAATCCCAACCAGTTATAGAAACTGGATTTCAAAATCCCGACCAGTTATAAAAACTGGAGTTGAAAATCCCGAACAGTTATAACACTGAATTTGAAAATCCCGACCAGTTATAAAAACTGAATTTAAAAATCCCGACCAGTTATAGAGACTGGATTTGAAAATCCTGACCAGTTATAAAAACTGAATTTGAAATCCCGACCAGTTATAAAAACTGGATTTGAAAATCCTGAACAGTTATAAAACTGGATTTGAAAATCCCGACGAGTTATAGAAACTGAATTTGAAAATCTTGATGAGTTATAACACTGGATTTGAAAATCCCGACCAATTATAAAACTAGATTTGAAAATCCCGACCAGTTATAGAAAATGGATTTGAAAATTCCGACCAGTTATAAAATTGGATATGAAAATCCCGACCAGTTATAAAACTAGATTTGAAAATCCCGACTTGTTATAGAAACTTGATTTGAAAATTCCCACCAGTTATAAAAACTGGAGTTAAAAATCCCGACCAGTTATAGAAACTGGATTTGAAAATCCCGACCAGTTATAGAAACTGGATTTGAAAATCCCGACGAGTTATAAAAACTGGATTTGAAAATCCCGACCAGTTATAAAACTGGATTTGAAAATCCCGACCAGTTATAGAAACTGGATTTGAAAATTCTGATCAGTTATAACACTGGATTTGAAAATCCCGACCAATTATAAAACTAGATTTGAAAATCCGGACCTGTTATAGAAACTGGATTTGAAAATCCCAACCAGTTATAGAAACTGGATTTGAAAATCCCGACTAGTTATAAAAACTGGATTTGAAAATCCCAACCAGTTATAAAACTAGATTTAAAAATCCCGAACAGTTATAGAAACTGCATTTGAAAATCCTGACCAGTTATAAAACTGGATTTGAAAATCCCGACCAGTTATAGAAATTGGATTTGAAAATCCCGACCAGTTATGACACTAGATTTGGAAATCACGACCAGTTATAAAACCTGGATTTGAAA
Source organism: Nuphar pumila (assembly GCF_984573655.1). Classification (NCBI taxonomy): domain Eukaryota; kingdom Viridiplantae; phylum Streptophyta; class Magnoliopsida; order Nymphaeales; family Nymphaeaceae; genus Nuphar; species Nuphar pumila. Next base: position 64,265,084 of record NC_143258.1, read on the forward strand.
ATCCCGACCAGTTATAAAACTGGATTTGAAAATCCCGACCAGTCATAGAAACTGGATTTGAAAATCCTGACTAGTTATAAAAACTGGATTTGAAAATCCCAACCAGTTATAGAAACTGGATTTCAAAATCCCGACCAGTTATAAAAACTGGAGTTGAAAATCCCGAACAGTTATAACACTGAATTTGAAAATCCCGACCAGTTATAAAAACTGAATTTAAAAATCCCGACCAGTTATAGAAACTGGATTTGAAAATCCTGACCAGTTATAGAAACTGAATTTGAAATCCCGACCAGTTATAAAAACTGGATTTGAAAATCCCGACCAGTTATAAAACTGGATTTGAAAATCCCGACGAGTTATAGAAACTGAATTTGAAAATCTTGATGAGTTATAACACTGGATTTGAAAATCCCGACCAATTATAAAACTAGATTTGAAAATCCCGACCAGTTATAGAAAATGGATTTGAAAATTCCGACCAGTTATAAAACTGGATATGAAAATCCCGACCAGTTATAAAACTAGATTTGAAAATCCTGACTTGTTATAGATACTTGATTTGAAAATCCCGACCAGTTATAAAAACTGGAGTTGAAAATCCCGACCAGTTATAGAAACTGGATTTGAAAATCCCGACCAGTTATAGAAACTGGATTTGAAAATCCCGACCAGTTATAGAAACTGGATTTGAAAATCCCGACCAGTTATAAAAACTGGATTTGAAAATCCTGACCAGTTATAAAACTGGATTTGAAAATCCCGACCAGTTATAGAAACTGGATTTGAAAATTCTGATCAGTTATAACACTGGATTTGAAAATCCCGACCAATTATAAAACTAGATTTGAAAATCCGGACCTGTTATAGAAACTGGATTTGAAAATCCCGACCAGTTATAAAACTGGATATGAAAATCCCGACCAGTTATAAAACTAGATTTCAAAATCCTGACTTGTTATAGATACTTGATTTGAAAATCCCGACCAGTTATAAAAACTGGAGTTGAAAATCCCGACCAGTTATAGAAACTGGATTTTAAAATCCCGACCAGTTATAAAAACTGGATTTGAAAATCCCGACCAGTTATAAAACTGGATTTGAAAATCCCGACCAGTTATAGAAACTGGATTTGAAAATTCTGATCAGTAATAACACTGGATTTGAAAATCCCGACCAATTATGAAACTAGATTTGAAAATCCGGACCTGTTATAGAAACTGGATTTGAAAATCCCGACCAGTTATAAATCTGGATTTGAAAATCCCAACCAGTTATAAAACTAGATTTAAAAATCCCGACCAGTTATAGAAACTGCATTTGAAAATCCTGACCAGTTACAAAACTAGATTTGAAAATCCCGACCAGTTATAGAAATTGGATTTGAAAATCCCGACCAGTTATGACACTAGATTTGGAAATCACGACCAGTTATAGAAACTGGATTTGAAAATCCCGACCAGTTATAGAAACTGGATTTAAAAATCCCGACCAGTTATAGAAACTGGATTTGAAAATCCCGACCCGTTATAGAAACTGGATTTGAAAATCCCGACCAGTTATAGAAACTGGATTTGAAAATCCCGACCAGTTATAGAAACTGGATTTAAAAATCCCGACCAGTTGTAAAAACTGAATTTTGAAAATCCCGACCAGTTACAAAACTAGATTTGAAAATTCCGACCAGTTATAACACTGGATTTGAAAATCCCGACCAATTATAAAACTAGATTTGAAAATCCCGACCAGTTATAGAAAATGGATTTGAAAATCCCGACCAGTTATAAAACTGGATTTGAAAATCCCGACGAGTTATAGAAACTGAATTTGAAAATCCTGATCAGTTATAACACTGGATTTGAAAATCCCGACCAATTATGAAACTAGATTTGAAAACCCCGACCCGTTATAGAAAATGGATTTGAAAATCCCGACCAGTTATAAAACTGGATTTGAAAATCCCGACCAGTTATAGAAACTGGATTTGAAAATCCTGACCAGTTATAGAAACTGGATTTGAAAATCCCGACCAGTTATAAAATCTGGAATTGAAAATCCCGACCAGTTATAGAAACTGGATTTCAAAATCCAGACCAGTTATAGAAACTGGATTTGAAAATCCCGACCAGTTATAGAAACTGGATTTGAAAATCCCGAACAGTTATAACACTGAATTTGAAAATCCCGACCAGTTATAAATCTGGATTTAAAAATCCCAACCAGTTATAAAACTAGATTTAAAAATCCCGACCAGTTATAGAAACTGCATTTGAAAATCCTGACCAGTTATAAAACTGGATTTGAAAATCCCGACCAGTTATAGAAATTGGATTTGAAAATCCCGACCAGTTATGACACTAGATTTGGAAATCACGACCCGTTATAGAAACTGGATTTGAAAATCCCGACCAGTTATAGAAACTGGATTTGAAAATCCCGACCAGTTATAGAAACTGGATTTGAAAATCCCGACCAGTTGTAAAAACTGAATTTTGAAAATCCCGACCAGTTACAAAAACTGGATTTGAAAATTCCGACCAGTTATAAAAACTAGATTTGAAAATCCAGACCAGTTATAGAAACTGGATATGAAAATCCCGACCGGTTATAGAAACTGGATTTGAAAATCCCGACCAGTTATAAAAACTAGATTTGAAAATCCCGACCAGTTATAAAACTCGATTTGAAAATCCTGACCAGTTATAGAAACTGAATTTGAAAATCCCGACCAGTTATAAAAACTGGATTTGAAAATCCTGACCAGTTATAAAACTGAATTTGAAAATCCCGATGAGTTATAACACTGGATTTGAAAATCCCGACCAATTATAAAACTAGATTTGAAAATCCCGACCAGTTATAGAAAATGGATTTGAAAATCCCGACCAGTTATAAAACTGGATTTGAAAATCCCGACGAGTTATAGAAACTGAATTTGAAAATCCTGATCAGTTATAACACTGGATTTGAAAATCCCGACCAATTATGAAACTAGATTTGAAAATCCCGACCCGTTATAGAAAATGGATTTGAAAATCCCGACCAGTTATAAAACTGGATTTGAAAATCCCGACCAGTTATAGAAACTGGATTTGAAAATTCTGACCAGTTATAGAAACTGGATTTCAAAATCCCGACCAGTTATAAAATCTGGAATTGAAAATCCCGACCAGTTATAGAAACTGGATTTCAAAATCCCGACCAGTTATAGAAACTGGATTTGAAAATCCCGACCAGTTATAGAAACTGGATTTGAAAATCCCGAACAGTTATAACACTGAATTTGAAAATCCCGACCAGTTATAAATCTGGATTTGAAAATCCCAACCAGTTATAAAACTAGATTTAAAAATCCCGACCAGTTATAGAAACTGCATTTGAAAATCCTGACCAGTTATAAAACTGGATTTGAAAATCCCGACCAGTTATAGAAATTGGATTTGAAAATCCCGACCAGTTATGACACTAGATTTGGAAATCACGACCCGTTATAGAAACTGGATTTGAAAATCCCGACCAGTTATAGAAACTGGATTTGAAAATCCCGACCAGTTATAGAAACTGGATTTGAAAATCCCGACCAGTTGTAAAAACTGAATTTTGAAAATCCCGACCAGTTACAAAAACTGGATTTGAAAATTCCGACCAGTTATAAAAACTAGATTTGAAAATCCAGACCAGTTATCGAAACTGGATATGAAAATCCCGACCGGTTATAGAAACTGGATTTGAAAATTCCGACCAGTTATAAAAACTAGATTTGAAAATCCCGACCAGTTATAAAAACTGGATTTCAAAATCCCGACCAGTTATATTAACTGGATTTGAAAATCCCGACCAGTTATAGAAACTGGATTTGAAAATCCCGACCAGTTATAACACTGAATTTGAAAATCCCGACCAGTTATAAAAACTGGATTTGAAAATCCCGACCAGTTATAAAAACTGGATTTGAAAATCCTGACCAGTTATAGAAACTGAATTTGAAAATCCTGACCAATTATAAAAACTTGATTTGAAAATCCTGACCAGTTATAGAAACTGGATTTGAAAATTCCGACTAGTTATAAAAACTGGATTTGAAAATCCCGACCAGTCGTAGAAACTGGATTTGAAAATCCCGACCAGTTATAGAAACTGGATTTCAAAATTCCGACCAGTTATAGAAACTGGAGTTGAAAATCCCGACTAGTTATAACACTGAATTTGAAAATCCCGACCAGTTATAAGAACTGAATTTGAAAATCCCGACCAGTTATAGAAACTGGATTTGAAAATCCTGACCAGTTATAGAAACTGAATTTGAAAATCCCGACCTGTTATAAAAACTGGATTTGAAAATTCTGACCAGTTATAAAACTGAAGTTGAAAATCCCGATGAGTTATAACACTGGATTTGAAAATCCCGACCAATTATAAAACTAGATTTGAAAATCCCGACCAGTTATAGAAAATGGATTTGAAAATCCCGACCAGTTATAAAACTGGATTTGAAAATCCCGACGAGTTATAGAAACTGAATTTGAAAATCCTGATCAGTTATAACACTGGATTTGAAAATCCCGACCAATTATGAAACTAGATTTGAAAATCCCGACCCGTTATAGAAAATGGATTTGAAAATCCCGACCAGTTATAAAACTGGATTTGAAAATCCCGACCAGTTATAGAAACTGGATTTGAAAATCCTGACCAGTTATAGAAACTGGATTTGAAAATCCCGACCAGTTATAAAATCTGGAATTGAAAATCCCGACCAGTTATAGAAACTGGATTTCAAAATCCAGACCAGTTATAGAAACTGGATTTGAAAATCCCGACCAGTTATAGAAACTGGATTTGAAAATCCCGAACAGTTATAACACTGAATTTGAAAATCCCGACCAGTTATAAATCTGGATTTGAAAATCCCAACCAGTTATAAAACTAGATTTAAAAATCCCGACCAGTTATAGAAACTGCATTTGAAAATCCTGACCAGTTATAAAACTGGATTTGAAAATCCCGACCAGTTATAGAAATTGGATTTGAAAATCCCGACCAGTTATGACACTAGATTTGGAAATCACGACCCGTTATAGAAACTGGATTTGAAAATCCCGACCAGTTATAGAAACTGGATTTGAAAATCCCGACCAGTTATAGAAACTGGATTTGAAAATCCCGACCAGTTGTAAAAACTGAATTTTGAAAATCCCGACCAGTTACAAAAACTGGATTTGAAAATTCCGACCAGTTATAAAAACTAGATTTGAAAATCCAGACCAGTTATAGAAACTGGATATGAAAATCCCGACCAGTTATAGAAACTGGATTTGAAAATCCCGACCAGTTATAAAAACTAGATTTGAAAATCCCGACCAGTTATAAAACTCGATTTGAAAATCCTGACCAGTTATAGAAACTGAATTTGAAAATCCCGACCAGTTATAAAAACTGGATTTGAAAATCCTGACCAGTTATAAAACTGAATTTGAAAATCCCGATGAGTTATAACACTGGATTTGAAAATCCCGACCAATTATAAAACTAGATTTGAAAATCCCGACCAGTTATAGAAAATGGATTTGAAAATCCCGACCAGTTATAAAACTGGATTTGAAAATCCCGACGAGTTATAGAAACTGAATTTGAAAATCCTGATCAGTTATAACACTGGATTTGAAAATCCCGACCAATTATGAAACTAGATTTGAAAATCCCGACCCGTTATAGAAAATGGATTTGAAAATCCCGACCAGTTATAAAACTGGATTTGAAAATCCCGACCAGTTATAGAAACTGGATTTGAAAATCCTGACCAGTTATAGAAACTGGATTTGAAAATCCCGACCAGTTATAAAATCTGGAATTGAAAATCCCGACCAGTTATAGAAACTGGATTTCAAAATCCCGACCAGTTATAGAAACTGGATTTGAAAATCCCGACCAGTTATAGAAACTGGATTTGAAAATCCCGAACAGTTATAACACTGAATTTGAAAATCCCGACCAGTTATAAATCTGGATTTGAAAATCCCAACCAGTTATAAAACTAGATTTAAAAATCCCGACCAGTTATAGAAACTGCATTTGAAAATCCTGACCAGTTATAAAACTGGATTTGAAAATCCCGACCAGTTATAGAAATTGGATTTGAAAATCCCGACCAGTTATGACACTAGATTTGGAAATCACGACCCGTTATAGAAACTGGATTTGAAAATCCCGACCAGTTATAGAAACTGGATTTGAAAATCCCGACCAGTTATAGAAACTGGATTTGAAAATCCCGACCAGTTGTAAAAACTGAATTTTGAAAATCCCGACCAGTTACAAAAACTGGATTTGAAAATTCCGACCAGTTATAAAAACTAGATTTGAAAATCCAGACCAGTTATCGAAACTGGATATGAAAATCCCGACCGGTTATAGAAACTGGATTTGAAAATTCCGACCAGTTATAAAAACTAGATTTGAAAATCCCGACCAGTTATAAAAACTGGATTTCAAAATCCCGACCAGTTATATTAACTGGATTTGAAAATCCCGACCAGTTATAGAAACTGGATTTGAAAATCCCGACCAGTTATAACACTGAATTTGAAAATCCCGACCAGTTATAAAAACTGGATTTGAAAATCCCGACCAGTTATAAAAACTGGATTTGAAAATCCTGACCAGTTATAGAAACTGAATTTGAAAATCCTGACCAGTTATAAAAACTTGATTTGAAAATCCTGACCAGTTATAGAAACTGGATTTGAAAATTCCGACTAGTTATAAAAACTGGATTTGAAAATCCCGACCAGTCGTAGAAACTGGATTTGAAAATCCCGACCACTTATAGAAACTGAATTTCAAAATTCCGACCAGTTATAGAAACTGGAGTTGAAAATCCCGACTAGTTATAACACTGAATTTGAAAATCCCGACCAGTTATAAGAACTGAATTTGAAAATCCCGACCAGTTATAGAAACTGGATTTGAAAATCCTGACCAGTTATAGAAACTGAATTTGAAAATCCCGACCTGTTATAAAAACTGGATTTGAAAATTCTGACCAGTTATAAAACTGAAGTTGAAAATCCCGATGAGTTATAACACTGGATTTGAAAATCCCGACCAATTATAAAACTAGATTTGAAAATCCCGACCAGTTATAGAAAATGGATTTGAAAATCCCGACCAGTTATAAAACTGGATTTGAAAATCCCGACGAGTTATAGAAACTGAATTTGAAAATCCTGATCAGTTATAACACTGGATTTGAAAATCCCGACCAATTATGAAACTACATTTGAAAATCCCGACCCGTTATAGAAAATGGATTTGAAAATCCCGACCAGTTATAAAACTGGATTTGAAAATCCCGACCAGTTATAGAAACTGGATTTGAAAATCCTGACCAGTTATAGAAACTGGATTTGAAAATCCCGACCAGTTATAAAATCTGGAATTGAAAATCCCGACCAGTTATAGAAACTGGATTTCAAAATCCCGACCAGTTATAGAAACTGGATTTGAAAATCCCGACCAGTTATAGAAACTGGATTTGAAAATCCCGAACATTTATAACACTGAATTTGAAAATCCCGACCGGTTATAAAAACTGGATTTGAAAATCCCGACCAGTTATAGAAACTTGATTTGAAAATCCTGACCAGTTATAGAAACTGGATTTGAAAATCCCGACTAGTTATAAAAACTGGATTTGAAAATCCCGACCAGTTATAAAACTCGATTTGAAAATCCCGACCAGTTATAGAAACTGGATTTGAAAATCCTGATCAGTTATAACACTGGATTTGAAAATCCCGACCAGTTATAAAACTCGATTTGAAAATCCTGACCAGTTATAGAAACTGAATTTGAAAATCCCGACCAGTTATAAAAACTGGATTTGAAAATCCTGACCAGTTATAAAACTGAATTTGAAAATCCCGATGAGTTATAACACTGGATTTGAAAATCCCGACCAATTATAAAACTAGATTTGAAAATCCCGACCAGTTATAGAAAATGGATTTGAAAATCCCGACCAGTTATAAAACTGGATTTGAAAATCCCGACGAGTTATAAAAACTGAATTTGAAAATCCTGATCAGTTATAACACTGGATTTGAAAATCCCGACCAATTATGAAACTAGATTTGAAAATCCCAACCCGTTATAGAAAATGGATTTGAAAATCCCGACCAGTTATAAAACTGGATTTGAAAATCCCGACCAGTTATAGAAACTGGATTTAAAAATCCTGACCAGTTATAGAAACTGGATTTGAAAATCCCGACCAGTTATAAAATCTGGAATTGAAAATCCCGACCAGTTATAGAAACTGGATTTCAAAATCCCGACCAGTTATAGAAACTGGATTTGAAAATCCCGACCAGTTATAGAAACTGGATTTGAAAATCCCGAACAGTTATAACACTGAATTTGAAAATCCCGACCAGTTATAAATCTGGATTTGAAAATCCCAACCAGTTATAAAACTAGATTTAAAAATCCCGACCAGTTATAGAAACTGCATTTGAAAATCCTGACCAGTTATAAAACTGGATTTGAAAATCCCGACCAGTTATAGAAATTGGATTTGAAAATCCCGACCAGTTATGACACTAGATTTGGAAATCACGACCAGTTATAGAAACTGGATTTGAAAATCCCGACCAGTTATAGAAACTGGATTTGAAAATCCCGACCAGTTATAGAAACTGGATTTGAAAATCCCGACCAGTTGTAAAAACTGAATTTTGAAAATCCCGACCAGTTACAAAAACTGGATTTGAAAATTCCGACCAGTTATAAAAACTAGATTTGAAAATCCAGACCAGTTATAGAAACTGGATATGAAAATCCCGACCAGTTATAGAAACTGGATTTGAAAATCCCGACCAGTTATAGAAACTGGATTTGAAAATCCCGACCAGTTGTAAAAACTGAATTTTGAAAATCCCCACCAGTTACAAAAACTGGATTTGAAAATCCCGACCAGTTATAGAAACTGGATTTGAAAATCCCGACCAGTTATAGAAACTGGATTTGAAAATCCCGACTAGTTATAAAAACTAGATTTGAAAATCCTGACCAGTTATAAAACTGGATTTGAAAATCCCGACCAGTTATAGAAACTGGATTTGAAAATTCCGACCAGTTATAAAAACTGGATTTGAAAATCCCGACGAGTTATAAAAACTGGATTTCAAAATCCCGACCAGTTATAGAAACTGGATTTGAAAATGCCGACCAGTTATAACACTGAATTTGAAAATCCCGACCAGTTATAACACTGAATTTGAAAATCCCGACCAGTGATAAAAACTGGATTTGATAATCCTGACCAGTTATAAAAACTGGATTTGAAAATCCTGACCAGTTATAGAAACTGAATTTGAAAATCCTGACCAGTTATAAAAACTGGATTTGAAAATCCTGACCAGTTATAGAAACTGAAATTGAAAATCCCGACCAGTTATAAAAACTGGATTTGAAAATCCCCACAAGTTATAAAACTGGATTTGAAAATCCCGACGAGTTATAGAAACTGAATTTGAAAATCCTGATCAGTTATAACACTAGATTTGAAAATCCCGACCAATTATAAAACTAGATTTGAAAATCCCGACCAGTTATAGAAAATGGATTTGAAAATCCCGATAAGTTATAAAACTGGATTTGAAAATCCTGACCAGTTATAGAAACTGGATTTGAAAATCCCGACCAGTTATAGAATCTGGATTTCAAAATTCCGACCAGTTATAGAAACTGGAGTTGAAAATCCCGACTAGTTATAACACTGAATTTGAAAATCCCGACCAGTTATAAGAACTGAATTTGAAAATCCCGACCAGTTATAGAAACTGGATTTGAAAATCCTGACCAGTTATAGAAACTGAATTTGAAAATCCCGACCAGTTATAAAAACTGGATTTGAAAATCCTGACCAGTTATAAAACTGAATTTGAAAATCCCGATGAGTTATAACACTGGATTTGAAAATCCCGACCAATTATAAAACTAGATTTGAAAATCCCGACCAGTTATAGAAAATGGATTTGAAAATCCCGACCAGTTATAAAACTGGATTTGAAAATCCCGACGAGTTATAGAAACTGAATTTGAAAATCCTGATCAGTTATAACACTGGATTTGAAAATCCCGACCAATTATGAAACTAGATTTGAAAATCCCGACCAGTTATAGAAAATGGATTTGAAAATCCCGACCAGTTATAAAACTGGATTTGAAAATCCCGACCAGTTATAGAAACTGGATTTGAAAATCCTGACCAGTTATAGAAACTGGATTTGAAAATCCCGACCAGTTATAAAATCTGGAATTGAAAATCCCGACCAGTTATAGAAACTGGATTTCAAAATCCCGACCAGTTATAGAAACTGGATTTGAAAATCCCGACCAGTTATAGAAACTGGATTTGAAAATCCCGAACAGTTATAACACTGAATTTGAAAATCCCGACCGGTTATAAAAACTGGATTTGAAAATCCCGACCAGTTATAGAAACTTGATTTGAAAATCCTGACCAGTTATAGAAACTGGATTTGAAAATCCCGACTAGTTATAAAAACTGGATTTGAAAATCCCGACCAGTTATAAAACTCGATTTGAAAATCCCGACCAGTTATAGAAACTGCATTTGAAAATCCTGATCAGTTATAACACTGGATTTGAAAATCCCGACCAGTTATAAAACTCGATTTGAAAATCCTGACCAGTTATAGAAACTGAATTTGAAAATCCCGACCAGTTATAAAAACTGGATTTGAAAATCCTGACCAGTTATAAAAATGAATTTGAAAATCCCGATGAGTTATAACACTGGATTTGAAAATCCCGACCAATTATAAAACTAGATTTGAAAATCCCGACCAGTTATAGAAAATGGATTTGAAAATCCCGACCAGTTATAAAACTGGATTTGAAAATCCCGACGAGTTATAGAAACTGAATTTGAAAATCCTGATCAGTTATAACACTGGATTTGAAAATCCCGACCAATTATGAAACTAGATTTGAAAATCCCGACCAGTTATAGAAAATGGATTTGAAAATCCCGATCAGTTATAAAACTGGATTTGAAAATCCCGACCAGTTATAGAAACTGGATTTGAAAATCCTGACCAGTTATAGAAACTGGATTTGAAAATCCCGACCAGTTATAAAATCTGGAATTGAAAATCCCGACCAGTTATAGAAACTGGATTTCAAAATCCCGACCAGTTATAGAAACTGGATTTGAAAATCCCGACCAGTTATAGAAACTGGATTTGAAAATCCCGAACAGTTATAACACTGAATTTGAAAATCCCGACCGGTTATAAAAACTGGATTTGAAAATCCCGACCAGTTATAGAAACTTGATTTGAAAATCCTGACCAGTTATAGAAACTGGATTTGAAAATCCCGACCAGTTATAGAAACTGGATTTGAAAATCCCGACCAGTTATAGAAACTGGATTTGAAAATCCCGACCAGTTATAGAAACTGGATTTGAAAATCCTGATCAGTTATAACACTGGATTTGAAAATCCCGACCAGTTATAAAACTCAATTTGAAAATCCTGACCAGTTATAGAAACTGAATTTGAAAATCCCGACCAGTTATAAAAACTGGATTTGAAAATCCTGACCAGTTATAAAAATGAATTTGAAAATCCCGATGAGTTATAACACTGGATTTGAAAATCCCGACCAATTATAAAACTAGATTTGAAAATCCCGACCAGTTATAGAAAATGGATTTGAAAATCCCGACCAGTTATAAAACTGGATTTGAAAATCCCGACGAGTTATAAAAACTGAATTTGAAAATCCTGATCAGTTATAACACTGGATTTGAAAATCCCGACCAATTATGAAACTAGATTTGAAAATCCCGACCCGTTATAGAAAATGGATTTGAAAATCCCGACCAGTTATAAAACTGGATTTGAAAATCCCGACCAGTTATAGAAACTGGATTTGAAAATCCTGACCAGTTATAGAAACTGGATTTGAAAATCCCGACCAGTTATAAAATCTGGAATTGAAAATCCCGACCAGATATAGAAACTGGATTTCAAAATCCCGACCAGTTATAGAAACTGGATTTGAGAATCCCGACCAGTTATAGAAACTGGATTTGAAAATCCCGAACAGTTATAACACTGAATTTGAAAATCCCGACCAGTTATAAATCTAGATTTGAAAATCCCAACCAGTTATAAAACTAGATTTAAAAATCCCGACCAGTTATAGAAACTGCATTTGAAAATCGTGACCAGTTATAAAACTGGATTTGAAAATCCCGACCAGTTATAGAAATTGGATTTGAAAATCCCGACCAGTTA